>NC_085093.1:7780117-7952617 GCF_963422355.1 Corticium candelabrum
CATGGTGCCAAATACCGATACTCAGTGTTCTGCAGTTCATTTATCGTTTTCCTGCTGAGTTATCGCTGGCGTCAATGGATTGGGGCAGTCAATCGAACGGAGTGGTCTCCAATGCAAGTGAGCACAGTTGGCTCTGTCCTCTTCCCACATAGATATCCTGAAAGAAGAAATTTGTGCGGGAGAAAAATGGTGCTTTTTCTAGAAACATCACTACTTGTGCGGAATTAATTTGTACGACAATGAGGCCATGCGCAATAAGATCATGCGCAATTAGATCATGCGCAAGGGAAAAATATACGAAAATATATGTGGAATTTATTTTGTGCGATGGGCTTGTGATCGCATGAATGTTTCTCCCGCACAAATGTTTTCTTTCAGGGTAGTTAATTAAATATAGCTACTAGAGTTAGTTAACTATTTCATGCAGAAATCAGATGACCCTCTTTCACCAGACTACATCCCATCTGTCTTTTCCCACACTGCCAGTCATGTTAGAAGCGTCAGGAAAGATTTTGAAAGGGTACGCTCGACGATTTTGAATCGGCGCTAGACGGGTCTGGGAGGCCGAGGCTACGTCTTTAGACTATCAAGAGCCAGCTACAGATGTAGTGAAGGCGGCTGCCATACAGGTGCAGTGCCCGCATATAACAATTCCTGACTTTACAACAGCAACCATTTACATGCAGCAGACATTAACATGCAGCTCAGAGACAGGCAGCGTTGCCACTCAGTCACACGGGCAAAACGAAAGTCCCGGTAGCGTGAAAACCCGTGTATTCTATTTGGAAAGTCCTGTCCTTTTGCATTATTGTTAATCGTAGGTGGTTCACAGAAATGGTTTTGGTGAATGTTGTAGTCATGACGTCGTCCAATAGTCTCTTCGGATCAGGGGTGGACGATTCTGACCGTGTCAGACGAGGCAGTGACTGTTGGGACAGAGACATATATAGGGCTCTGTGTTGGGAGTTAGCCTCAGCTTCCCAGACCTGTGCAGTGCCGATTTAAAATCATGCAGCGCCGATTCGGAGGCTGGTTTAAATCGGCACTATAGTATAATAGTAGAGACCATATCCAGGACTCTAGTGTATATAATCGAGATCCTGGATTTGAGAGTTTGACTGAAGTGGTGTATTGCGCCAGGTTTTGTGTTCTTTTGGTGTTATTGTATTGATTATAGCATTACAACTTGGAGAGTCCCACCGAGACCGTCGAAATGGACGACTGCGGAACTTGTCAGAAGGAAGTGGAACAAGAGGAGCGACCTTTCATGTGTGACTTGTGTGAAGGATGGGAACATGTCGCTTGTGTGCGAGAGTGTGACAGACCCTGTGAAGCTTTGTATGACGCGCTAGCATCCTGTAGGAGTAAGAGCTTAGGCCATCGTAAACTCATGTGTGCAGTGTGTCAGAAAAAGGTTTCATAGCGAAGCAAATTTGCGCAAGTTGGAATTACGAGGTGAGCGAGACAGGTCAAGTTACAAGCGCTGTCTGAGAGAATGCAAGCCGAATGTGGCCAGCTTCAAGCGAATGTAGAAGAATTAGAAAAGCACTTGTTAGAGGCAAAGCGACGCATTAGCGAAGTGCAGACACTGGTGGGGGAGCCGCGTCTGGCTGCAGAATCATACTTGCGGAGTGAGACACATGAAAGTGCTGCACACATGGATGCAGTTCAGGCAAGGGAGGGCAGCGACCTACACCCACCAGGTTTCAAGGTACTTTTCGTGTGGAGAAATTTAGTGGTCATAGTGGAGAAAATGATTTTGATGTTTGGTTGTTGGATTTTATTGAAGCAACCGGAGACTGTGGGTGGTCGGATGAGCAGAGGACTAGGTGGTTTTCTTGGTTCCTTGACCCATGTACTGCTTACCAACGATGCCAGGAATTGCAATATGATCAGTTTTAACTGTTTGGTTCTGTGCAGGGACTGCTGGAGGCAATGAGAGAGACTACCAGCGATTGGCACCAAATAAGCTCACTGATGATGTCCTGGAGTCTACATTATGGAATAAAGTACCTGTAGAGCTTCAGAAAGAGGTAAAAGAGTTTTCTGACAGTTCAGTGCAAGCACTTTGCACAAGTTACTGAAGGCTGAACTAGTACTTAACAGCACCCCAGACAAACTAGACAAGAATGGAAAATTGCTTATGGGTCAGGAGTTTACAGAGTAAGGTAGTGAGTACGCCTAGTGCAGAGGCTCATACCTATTCTTACACCATCCAGGAATTGTTGTCAGGGCTCTGAAGTTAGCGCTCGAAACATAACTTGTTTAAGTGTAGGAAAACTGGCCATATAGCTAGAGTACGCCCTGAAAGAAGATCATTAAGAATAACATTAATAGACAGAGAAGAGGAGTAGTCATGGATTCACTATGGCCGTGTTCACACTTGAGTTAGCAAACCTGGGTGTGCGCTAATTAATCATTACACCCTGCTGTGCTATCATGTGCAAGGTAGGTGTGTTTTCACATGTTGAGCTTGAGCTTGTCCAGTTGCCTCTAATTAGTCATAATAGACTGTGTGAACTCTAGCAGACTGCAACTGATTGTATCATGTACTCGAGCTACGCTACTCAATTTCCACACAAGAATTGAAACATCTTCCGACCACTTTCTGTCTTTGAGTGCCTTCTCTAGGTGTAGGGACCACATACGTGTGATAGAACAGCAGCAGTTGCCTGAATCTACAGATGCGACAACGTCTTTCACTACAGAATTCCGCAAGTCGTGCTGCTGATTTGATTTGCTCAAATTTGCAGACCAACACAAAGTAGAGCAATCTTCTTTGATCCATTGCTGTGATACGCAATATGAATAAACTGGAATGTTTTGACAAGCGGCAACCCCAGCTAAACCCAGCGCTAACCCTACATTTCGGAAGGGCTAGGCTAGCCCTACTCTAACCCACATTCCTGTCGTAAACTGACATGATGTGTTCTAATTGGTTCTGCTAAGCAGTAGCAAACCCAGTTCTAAACCCTAGTGTGAACACAGCCTATGTGACAGCTGAAGAAGAGAGTAAATGTCGCATGAGGAGGAAGGACCCAACTTACAAACTTGTCATATCTGTTGAGGAAATTCAAACTGAAGGCCTTCATGACCATGGAGCACAAGTTTCACTAATCAGAAAAGAATTGTTAGCTTGAATCAAGAAGGAGCAAGGTTGGTCCTTGGAACAAGTGTCGCTCACGAAATTTGGAGATGGGCTGTCAGCCAGTAGGAGCAGGACGAGACATTCTGGGAGCCACAATGCTTGCAGGAAACGGTAGAGGCAACATGTAATACAGGATACATTTCATGTTATGTTCTGCCATCATCCAAACCACTTTGGAAGGGAGAAGTGAAAGATTGTGGTTTGATTCTTGGAAGAAATGCTCTGGTTATTTTAGGTTTTATGGTTTACCATTCTAATGGAGCCACAATTCAACCAGAGAGAGTAGACAATCAAAAGAGCAATAATTCTGAAGTGTTACATATTACTCGTTTAGGACGTTCCCAAACTAAGGCAGTTAAAGTTAGGGTAGGAGAGGACGAGGAGCACTCCACGTCTCAGACGGTACCAACAGGAGTTCTCACACCATGTGAGTCCATCTTGGCCAGAGAAGGCTGTGATTTTTTTGGAGGAACTATGGGATGGTAGTTGTTGTGCCAAGGTACTTGTTACTAATTGGGAGAGCTACCGTATACAGTTGGACAAGGGTATGACTGTTGGTGAGTTGGAGCAAGTGACATTGGTAAAGCTGTCAGACCCCCTGTGGGAGGAAACTGCTAATCCTTTGGTACGAGCCTGCCATCTCCCAGATGATCTACTTGATGATAGAAAAGCACAGCTTCAACGAAGGTTATCTGTGGGTGAGAGTGTTGAGGGTGAGGCGAGAGAATTGTTTATGCGACTTTTACTTTCTGAACATCAGGCTTTTGCATTGTCAGAACAGGAGTAAGGGGAGACAGACGTTGTGGAGCATGTGATTGATAGGAGGGAACAAAAACCGGTCAAGGCATGACCACGAAGGTTGCCATCTGCGCCACGCGGAAGAGAGCGATCACTAACGTGCGGTATAGTTTGAAGTAGCAAACTTTGTTCGTTGTAGGAAGTTGCTAGCTTGGTGCTGCATCTAGATATTGTCTAGACAATGGATCGTGTCCTCTTGTCCAATGAAATCACTCTCGGAAGGACTCATATACTTACATTGTCTGTTGGAATTTGTTCCGTTTTTCTGTGGTTGCAAATGCTAGCTCTTCTATAGTCGACAAGAGAAAGGAACAACAATTGCCTGATTGTTTGCATTATGAGTTTAGTGAAAACGTGCATTCGATCAAACATACTGATAGCACTTCTGCAGTACTGTACAGTGATAAAAATTGTGTGAATCCGCTGTTGTCCGGAAGACTAAAAGGAGGACTGGGGCTGACTAAGTACCTAGACGTGTAGTATGCGAGATCTATTAGCTGTCTATTCTACTGGTTTCCTCGTACTAGCTATGTGTAGTAGACCAGTCTTGCCTATATGTGAAATGAGACACATTGTAATGTTATGCAGCAGCAACGGGCAACAGAATCCATCAAAAGCAATGAGGCCTTATGAATACGTGCTAGTCTTGCATCCACTATGGGAAAACAAGGGAGATTGTAATAGAACGATTTGCAGGCTCTCAAACTACAACTACAGTGTACCGCCACGACACTGCTGCATGCAATGTGGCAAACCACATGATCAAGTCTGGGATTTCAACGTTGCTCATTGGTTGAAGACTACCCTCAATTTGTGCACGTTAGTATTCGTCCTCCTCTGTGTGCTACATAGGGAATTAGAAGAAGAACTAGATAGACTTGAGAGTACAGGGTGCAACGAGCCATCTAATGGTTCTTATGCATCGAACTTAATTCTAGTGAGCAAGAAAGATGGTGGGTTAAGAGTTTGTGTCGACTATCGAGGAGTAAGTAAGGATACCGTTCCAGACCGCTATCCAATACGAAGAATTGACGAGTTGATCGACACTATTGGTTGTAGAAAAGGCAAGTTTTTTAGTTCCTTGGATCTGATGAAAGCCTATCACCAAGTCAAACTCACAGAACAGTCAAAGCAGAAGACTGCCTTCTCTTGCCATAAAGGTTTGTTCCACTACCGCAGTATGCCGTTTGGTTTGACAAATGCCTCTGCAACTTTTGAGAGATTAATGAATGTGTTGTTCTCGGGTATTGATTGCGAGTTTGTCTTCATGTATTTGGATGACATACTAATTGCATCAAAACCTTTTGATGAACGCCTCATTCCCTTGGGGAGGGTACTCGAACGGTTACAAGAAGCAGGTTTGTGACTGAAGCCAGATAAGCGTGCTTTTGTTAGGAGCGAAATTGATTACTAGGGATTTCCTTTGTTAGCAACAGGAGTTCGGCCCAATTCCAAAAGGTAGAGGCAACTTCCCATGTCCAAAACGTGTCAAGGATGTTTAGTGTTTTTTGGGTATGGAGGCATGGGGTTCCGGTCAAGATTATTCATGATCGTGCAGCAGAGTTTCTTTCAGATGTATTTCAAGAAACAGCACAGATACTGGGAATTAAACAATTACCAACATCAGGTGGACATCCTCAGACTGATGGACTCGTAGAAAGACTGAATCGAACGTTGAAGCAGATGCTATCCAAGGTAGTCTGTAAAGGGGGCAAGACTGGGACGAGTTACTAGGTTCTATTCTTTTCGCATATTGGACAGCTCCACAAACATTTACCAGGGAGACACCTTTCATGCTAGTGTATGGAAGAGACCCCAGAATTCCCACAAGCCTGGACTTGTATCATCCATGTACTGTTCTTGCAATGGTAGCCACAGATTATGCCTAAGAATTGTGGAAGGAAATGAAGAAGGCTTGAAGTGTGGCCCACAAGATGATAAATCGGGCATAGGAATTCACCAAAAGTGCCAGTATGATGAGAAAGCAAGGACATTTTAAACAGAGCGTCTGAAGACATAGGCTATGCAGCTAAGAGATGTGAGATGAGAAAGAAATGCGAATACGAAGCTCTGTCAGTTCAGGATGGCACAGCATCTAACTTAGTTCTCCTGTTGTTTGAACACTTTGGGTTTTGGGGTCAGGAGGCTGGTACTTCCTGAACACACTCTCAAAGAATTCAAAAGATTTGGACGACAGAAGTACTGAAGCCGACTTCGTGACGAGATGGCTTAGGCAGATTTCTATAATTATACAGAGATGTAATGCTAGAGTTATATTAAAGAAGATAAGTAGATTGCATGTAGGTAAGATAGATGATTTTTTCTTTGATGTAGATATTCAGCACTTTGTTTATTAGGATATCACAGGGTACCGTAGTCCCCTGTATGTAGGGATTGCCCAGGTTATCGAGCATTGTGGGGCGTGATCATTTTTTGCATGCTTAGAAAACATAGTAAAATTTCATTTCACTTGTGCGTCGTGTACTATATCGTATTTTTGTTTTGTTCACTAATCATCTAACAACCTATAAAACAGTTGCTAGCCTCGGAGGCCCATGTGCCAATTTTGTTCTTCTTTCGTCTTCTCCTCCACGGATCTCTTTTTGCACGTTAAGTACAGCTGTGGAAACTTGAGAAAACACTTTAGAATTACCCGAACTCTATTCTTTTGGTGACTAGAGAAACCGAAATCAATGTTTAATTAAAATTGTGTTTCTTTCAAGCAGATTTGATCCAACGACCGTCATCAACGCTTTTGCACAGTTCAGGCCAATCACGGAGCAGTATTTGCGATTGCTTGTCCATGGCAACCAGAGACAATGGACAAAGAGCCGATCAGATAGGCCAAACGCGTTTATGAAAGAGTTTATCACCGAAACTGTGTAATTCGATCATGTTTGCCATTTTCCGGGGTCCAGTCTGAAATTGTTTGCGATCTGTGTCGCACACAGGAGCAAAATTGACAAATAATTACGTACAAATAGCAATTTATACAGGAACCCAACATTTGCAATGCATATCCCGTATGTGATAAGCTTTGGCTTTGACTACTAAGCCAATTTCTATTGAACTGCCGTTAAATATTCAATTATACACCTACAGAAGAAAGAACAATGCAAAGGCACTAAAATTAGGATCCATATTGGTGCAACGTGCGTTAGGATACCATGGTACCGTATACCCGTAGTCCTCTACACCACTTAAGTAAACTACCTCTGAATCATGTCTAACGAAAGCTGTTACATATAAACAGCTTTAATTAACGCTAATGATAACCGCTAAATCTTAGACATGCTTATAAAGGCTTACAGGCCCTAATGAAGACATGTACACCCTAGGTATATGTTGCGCTTTTGCGCTCCTAAAAACTTACCAAACTAGAATTTTAAAAACTTTTCTCTAAAAAAGTAGATGTAGGGATTGTATAAAAAGTAATAGAAACAAGATCTATAGATAATATGAACCAAAGCCAGACATCATTAGTGAATCCTTCCAACCCCCACATTCTACACTTTGGTGGTTGGAAGGATTCACTAATGATGTGTGGCTTTGGTTCATATTATCTATAGATCTTGTTTCTATTACTTTTTATACAATCCCTACATCTATTTCTTTTTTCAGAGAAAAAGTTTTTAAAATTCTAGTAATAGCTATGACTTCAGACATTTCAGTAGTTTTTGTTAATGGTTAGGATGCTCAGTTTTTGTAATTGTTACATTTACAGTTTGGGAGAGAATAAAACAATCTGTCTGTCTGTCTGTCTGTCTGTCTGTTTGTCAAAGAACATTTATTGAAAACATCAACGCTAATACAGAAAAGGCTACATATAACACTAAAAGCTCGAGATAAACGACCATAGTTGTCATAAAAGAAACTCTAACGAACAGCCATCTCATGTTTGTAGCTATCATCTGCAGAGTCATTACTACAAACTATTCTGTCAATCTTTTTAGCTAAAACACTACTATTGCAACGTTGTAAATTATTGACAGTATTCGCCGCCAGTACGTTTTTTTGACAGTATTCACCGCCACCCTGTTTGATTTTCCAAAGTCATCCTTTGATCGTCTTGACAAGTCATCTAAATAGGTCTCTGCCTTCTTGCCCCATCTTCCAAAATGTTCCAAGACTAGTGGAACCGCTCTCACAGACAACCCACCAGGATGTTTTTCTTTCTCATAGCGAGCCAACTTCCTGTCTTCCCTTCTAGCAGCGGCTGCTCTCTCCATAGTGGCTGACGTTGGAAATATGTCCGAACTCCACGGATGAGCAAGTGCTATATCTAGCTCTACATTGGAACCAATACCAGTATCAAAAACAACAATGTCTGGGCGACTGTCAGATATAGCATATCTATCTTTTGGCTCTTTTTGTGTGTTGAATTTTGAGATCGTTTAGACACTCTGACCACTCTCTGTCTGTCTGTCTGTGTCTGTCTGTCTGTCTGTCTGTCTCAATACATATATTTTCCATTTGAATCAAATGTTTACATCATGAGCAACCTAACACAACAATACCATTATGGTCTTGAAGCATACAAGATTACACTGTGCAAACTACATTTCGACGTTCTAATCTTGCTATGCTAATGAATTTGTCTGGGACGACTTTTGCATTGCAACGCTGTTTAGAGTCACTGGAATAATTGATCACCACTTGGTCTTGAAGTCGGTCTCATTTCGTCTTCCCTCTTCATCCCTTGCACTCTTTGCCAGCTTGTTCAAATATCTAACTGCTTGTTTGCCCCAACGGCCAAAATGTTTGAAAACAAGAGGAATGACCAATGGGCAGGACCCTTTGGCAGCAGCTCTTCTCCCCTCGTTTTGTTGCTGCTACTCTTTCTTCTCTGGAGGCTGCCTTCACTGAGTCCAAACACCATGGATGAGCCAACGACACATCTAATTCAATGTCTGCACCTGAATCTGGGTCAAAAACGAGGATGTCCGACCTCTTGTCACTGTTGCCGTACCTGTATTGTGGCTCTAGTTTGTGTGGGAAGTTGAGTTGAGAAAGGCAGTTAAACCATGCTGACACAATTGAGTTGTGAGTGCACTGGACCACCCCTAGTGTTACAAGTGATTAGATGGTATCTCTGGGTATCCAGTCCAGTTCTGTCTGTCTGTCTGTCTGTCTTTCTGTCTGTCTGTCAATACATATATTATTTTTCATATTTGTATTAGGATACAATAGCAAATGGCTAACTATGTTTGTCCTATGACAATAAAAGCAAGAGAAAACAACTAACAACTAAATACAATATATATTAACTACTAATTGGCTAAAAGGGATCATGTGATCCCTTTTCTATAGAACATCTACAAGTCTGGGCACTTGGCCTGTCCAGAAAAGGCATTACTGATTTTCTTGTCTGTCTGTCTGTCTGTTTCTGTCTGTTTGTAAGACGTTCAACGGTTTCGTTCATTGACTGTTATTGTTATGCATACGTAAAGTTAGCGATTGTTATTGATAGAGTAAGAGTTCAACTATAACAATGTGTCTGTCTGTCTTGTTTTATTCAATAAAGTTTCAAGGTAATACAACAGCTTATAATGTAGCAACGTAAATACCTCAGATGTGTCCCAACTACTACCATACAAACTTATAACGCTAAACCATAAAACAATTAACTAAATGTAAATGAACTATTAACTACCACTATGATTATAACTACTCTAGTGAATGAACTGTTGAATGTTTCTGTCATCGATCCAAGTTGATTCTTCATCCAAAACTGATCAAGCCTGTCAGTCTTTCAAGTTTTCCCATGATGCTTGGGCATTGACTTTTTGTAACATGATTGAAAAGCGTTTTCTCCAGTAGGAGATAAAATCAACTCTTGCACGTACACCAGAGCATCCTGGAGCAATGGCTGCACTGGTGTTTAGGTACCTTTCAGCATCCAAACCCCATCTTCCGTAGTGCCTCAAACGAGGCACAAGAGAGGCACAAGAGAGGGATGGATGACTACCACTAGGCAGAACCATATTTTGTTGTATGTCTTCGTTTCTTCTCCTCTCTCTTTGATGATGCAACGTACCTTGGTTCGCGTTTGTGATGTAACCCAACTGCATGTAACCAGCTTCCAAATGGCATTGGGCAGCCCAGCCTCATCAAAGCCACTAAGCAGTATCTGCTAGGGTTGATCGAGCACAAGCTTCTCAGATGATGGGATTGACTGGAGCCAAGAGCCACTGCCTTTCCCTTGAATAGAACGCATTCTGGCTTTAGTACGTGTACATGACTAATAGCTTCAAGGTAAGATTTGAAATATGTTGAAAACAGATGCAAACAGACGATGTTGTAATTAGCGGTATAGAAGGTATCAATCACTGAAACGTTCTATAGCTGATCCCGTTATCCTGAATATAAGCCTTGTAAATTACGGACTATGATCTCAGAAGATGACCATTGAGATATGAGAACCTAGCTGTACTTGGAAGAGTGGTTGTACAGAAGATGCCCAACTTGTCAGATATGCTGATGAGCCTTTCTCTACATACCAAAACCTCTTGATTTAATTGAAGGAAAGGTGCATTGACGCCACTGCACATCAGAAAGTGACTGAAGAACTAGAAATCTAGCAGCTAGAGTTAATTTACAGACACGCAAACAGACAGACAGACAAGCAAACACGTGTTACATTTCAAGTTTCGGTCACTTCAAGGAAGAGGTGCAAGACCTAGAGCATGGTGGGACTCAGTCTTTAGTACAGAAAGTACGCACTCGGTTGAATGAATTTTACTTGCTGTCTTTTCTGAAGCTTGGACAGCCCATGCCCTTTTAACCAATCATCACGAAATGTGGTTGCGGTTATGATCTGGATGGAACCAGTTATCATCTACTGACCTGTATTAAAGTTTGGCGGAGCTAGCGCCAGTCTGACAACACAACACAACAGTAACCACCTGGAGCAACTGGCTCAACGAACTCCAAATGCATCACCGCAAGAAGCTCCAAACCAGCATTGATAGAGACATGATATAGACGAGATAGTTACATCCAACGGCTCCAACATTGACTTTGTCAGTTACGATGGCTCATCCCTGGAGCAAAGACGCTCTTCGAACACCCAGACATTTTCTTGGAGAGTTGAGTACTATTTTTATGTAGAAATTCAGTGCCACATTCACTAATTAATCGTTGCAGACTGCTGATACTATAGTCAGACTTTAGAGTTGATATTTCACTTTTGCAGTTTGATTCAAAAGTAGAGAAGTCTGTCTGTCTGTCTAATGACTTTGTTGTTTGCAAGGACTGGTTTGTTTTAAAAATCCTAGCATATGTACAAGAAGAATCTGTATGAGAATAAGTTAGTTGTCTGTGTCTGTGTCTGTCGACCTGCTTCAGTGTCTGGCTGTCTGTCTGACTGGCTGACTGCAGACTGGCTTGCTGGCTGGCTGACATCATTTATTAGACACAAAACTTCTACGTACAGAGCACTAAAAGTCAAACATATTATCCATGACAGTTCATGTCAGAAGAATCACGGTCACAGCAAACTACAAGTTAAAACTACATGCGCATGCAAATAGTAGTTCTAGATCTATTCTAATGAAAAGCGCCTCGCCTTGAATGGCGCTGTCCAATAATCTCTTCTGTGTGACAACTTGTGTAGAATGACACTTGCATTAGATTTCTGTAGCAGAACAGAGAATCGCTTCCTCCAGTAATAATGAAACTCAGCTTCATTGCAGCGACCTTTGATGTCTCTACATCTCTTCGCCAAAGTATTTAGATATTCACTGCCCTGTCTCCCCAGCTTCCAAAATGTTCAAAACTACAGCAGTAAATACCGGGCTATTACCGTGTTGGTATTTTGCACATTTTCGATCCTCCCTTAAAGTAGCTGCATAGCCATCAGTTGTTGCAGATCCTTTCATTGTTTCATGGCTGCATAGGTGTGAAAGTGCGATGTCTAGGTCAGTGCTGGAGTCAACACCAGAGTCGAAAACAACTATGTCTGGCCGCTTCTCGTTGTCTACATACGGATAACAAACCTTTTTGTGATGGAGAATTAGCTCATGAAGACAACTGGCTGACTGGCTGGCTGAAAATTGCAACACCATTCTTCTGGGTTGATGTACCTGCATGATAAAACAGTGCAAAATAGATGAAAGTCTGAGACATAACCAAAAATGTTAGGTTAACTTTACTATACACGACTAATATGCACTGAATTACAAACCAGTCTTTAATTCAACCGTATACATGATTTCATGCAGCTACGCGCCATCAAAAAATGCAACCTTGTAAACGCCAGTTTGGAGATACAATTTAATAACATTGAAAAATTCAGGATTCGTTTGGAATTGGCTCAGAAATGTCATCCTGAACCGTTCTGTGTCTCATATTGCCAGTTGGCTGTGAGCTAGATCGAGCCAAATAAGATCATTTATTAAAACAAAAATCAAGTCTTCTGAAATCAAGGAGATCAAAGTACTTTCAATTAACTTAAGCAACAATGAACTTAGCTCCATCATCAAGAAAATTTGAGATGTCCCATCAATCACTTGCTAAGAAGGTGAAACCTCTGGTGTGAGCTGTTCTCAATTTCCTGTTCATAAGCTCAACCAGATAAATTAATGTTCTTCAAGTAGACTAGCTGTCTCCTGTGAGCCAGACTTATAAATCTACATAGAGCTTAGCTACGTTTAATTGACATCTGCATGGGTCAGTGGCTAATGTTCAAAATGCTCAGTTCAACTTTTACATGTCTACATGTAAATGTAGCTCTATGAATTGTCATTCAGTTTAGTTGGATATTCCCATTGAGAGTAAGTATGTGCTGATCCACATCATTGCATGCTTCACTAAAATCTGTTGTCAATAGTCAATAAGTCTTCTGCCATGGGTGAATTTCCTTCTTCATGATGGGCTATTGCCATAACCTGCATTTAAGGGCAGAGACCATGCATGCAGTCTGATCATTTGAATTAAGTGGTTATCGACACATTTCACTTCTCCCTGTCATATCTAAATAATAATAATGACATGGCATACAGCGTACGATGTGCTGGATCAGATGCCGGCTGAGTTAATTTTGCATTGATTCGATCAGCTATCACGTGCCTCAGGTATACATAAGAAGAAAAACAATTACAAGCCTTCTCTTGGCTGCTACCAAGAGTCAACTTGTAGAATTCATAAGAAAAGGCTCATCAAGCAGTCGTTTGTTACATAATGAGTCTGCCTTCTGGCTGAGACGTCAAACAGATGGTGAGACGTACCAAACAGCTAAGCAGCACCAATCTCAGGCGATGGAGTCACGTCGTGTCTCAAGAGGATAGGGAACTGGAAGGTTCCTGGACCACATCAGGTTTACGGTTTCTGCATGGGTCAAGCACATCATGTGTATTTACAATGCACTTGACTCATAACTATACAACCTCCTGTTTTGGGACCCAGACTCTGTGCATGACTGGTTACCTCAGGAAACAACCACCCTGATGCATAAGAATGACAAGATTGATAAGGCCAAAAACTACCGGCTTAGCTATGTCATATGTCTATATCTATCTTCTATAAAACCTTCACCTCAGTCGTCAGACAGAAGATTGCAGGGCATTCGGTTCAGGAAATCCTTGTGGTATAAGAGCAGAAGGGTTTGTCAGCAGGGTTCCTTTGGTGCAAGGATGAGCTGTTGGTTAACAACTACTTACTGAAGACTGTATAAGACAAGGCACAGGACCCTGAGCATGCAGGCTTAGGTGGACTACTAGAAAGCCTATGACAGTGTACATGTCACACAGCTGGTTACTCCAATGCCTTCAACTGCATATAAGATTAGTCCAGTCTTGTGCGGGTTCTTGTGTCGTGTGATGAAGAGTTGGAAGGCATCGATGGTGCTTTTCTACAAAAATGATACTGCCAACACGAGGCTATAAATGCGGAACAGGCGAGGTCTTTTCCAAGGTAATTTGCTATCCCTTCTCTTCTGTACATATGACTATATTTTCAGTGTGGAGTTACGTAGAACTGGTCATGGCTGTGGGGCGTGTTGAGACTGCCAAATGTCAACTTGTCAGTTTTCTCCTTTACATGGATGACCTGAAGCTGTATGGCAGAAATCCTGATCAGCTGAAAGCTAGGGTTGTTGCACCCGGTTGTACATTCTCTGATGACATTCAGATGAAGTTTAATTGGTCTAGACAAGTGTACTGTTGCACACTTTATCAACACTGCTAGCTCTCTGGACACAATTCTGGGTTAATGGTCGGAAAAACGGACATTATCAACTGTCTGGAACCAGGTCAAATGTACAAGTATTTGGATGTAGACGAGATCTAGAGTAATGGTATCCAGCACAGCACTATATATGGGTGGCGCTCCGTCGTGATCGAGTACTTTCGTAGAGTGAAGATGGTTCTCCGGACGAAGTTGTATGGTCAGAACAAGATTCTGGCCATCAATGGGTAATTTGCACTGCTGGTTTTTACTTATACTTTGATATCATTCATTGGAGGTCCACGGACATTGCAGCAGCTTGATCGGCAGACCAGGAAACTTCTCTCTATGCACAGTGTCCACCATCCTGCGGCAGATGTTGACCGGCTGTACACTCCATGCACCGAGGTTAGGATGTACGTCCTATCTCAAAGTGTGGTGCTAGGAGGTCTTCTCATTCGATATCCGACGCATGGCCCGTCAGTTTATTGCACAGTTGCAAGGGAGTCTGGCTAGGGACAACAAGTCGACGAGCCTGCATGAATAGAAGTGGGACCATCTTGTGTGACGGTGTATTCGAGCAAGCGCATCCGACAGATGCAAAACATTGCTGCATGTGCAGCAGTTCTCTTTGTGTACAGTCCTGGGGCAGAAAGCCTATGCACAGTCACGTATCGCTGTATCACTGAGAAACGACCTGTGGACATGTAAAGGACTTACATATACTGATGGCTGAAGTCATCGAATCTTCCTGCAGCAACCGAGGGACTAGATGCATGGTTGCTGCTCAAGACCAAGCTTTTTAAACTTGGTATTATGAGTGCAACATTCTGCATCAAGATGTCAGTCCTACTTGCCACTTGTGCAGTGCAGACCGGGAGATAGTCAAACACATTGTGGCAGGCTGTAGTGTCTTGGCACCGATTGACTACACTGATCGACATAATCACGTGGCCTCCATTATCCACTGGGACATATGTCGTCATTTTGGGGTTCCAGTGGAGAGCAGATGGTACTGGCACCGTGACAGGCTTGTGGAGACGGACGACATTACTATGATGTGGGATTCAGCCATCCCTACTGCTAAGAAGATCGGTGCCAATCGTTCTAGCATCTGCTTCAGAAGTAAGAACACAAATCAGCTGTCCTGCCAATGGCAACATTGCCTGGAAATAGGCTGAAGTTGGCGATCAAGTACAGCGACTTGCGGGTGAAGGTAATTAAGCCACATATGGCAGTGTCATATGTGTCACGCAGGTATTGCACGGTCAATGGTTGCATGGATGTTATTCCAGGTCATCAAAACCTGCATCAATTACAGAAAACAGTGCTTCTTGGATCCAGTTGGAATATTGAGTAAAGTCAATCCTTCTGTTGTAGTAGTTTGCGGGGCTGATCTGGGGACTTTGGTGTGAAGTAAGGCGGACTACACGGTGTACTATACATGTACTTAGTAGTTAGCAGAGTACTAGTGGTAAATATATTACATTTCCGGCAACAAGGACGGGACTATGGCTGAACATGAAACAAACCTAGCAGAGGAAAGGCAGCAGCAAGCGACTCTGCAAGAGGGATGGGATTTCTTGCGACTAGTATTGCAGGTCAGTTGCTTCGAAGAGTACGAGGCGTCGTCCGAAGAATGGGGAGTCTGCCAAGAGAGACTGGAACAGTTTTTCGTCGCAAACGGGATCGTACATGAAGATGTACACAGAATGTGCACCATATTGCTAAAATCATGTGGGAAGGCATACCATCTGATTCATAGCCTTGCAGCTCAAAACTAGCCGACATGTTGTACACGACACTTTGCGAGCAGCTGCAGAAGCACTATAGCCCAAAACCCACAGTGACGGTACAACCTATCCAACACCCGTTCCAGGTGAGGAAGTGGTTATGTTAGTGGCTATATATAAGTTACAACAGATAGCATAAAACTGTAAGTTTGGGGACAGGCTGGACAAACATCTGCCCGTCCAACTTGTTTGTGGAATAGCAGATGAACGTGTGAAGCAGAGGCTATTCACGGAGACGGCGCTCAAGTCTCAGAAAGCAATGGATATCGCAAGTGGCATGGAAACCGCAGGAGAGAACATGGAAGCAGCTCATGGCACTACCTCAAAACTAGGAGAGGCGGCAATACAGGTGGCCAAAAAATTAAGGGTGCATTTCTTTTGCCTCTTCTGCTCTTCTGGAATAGAGGTGTCAGAATAGAACAGAAGAGGTCGATCATGCGCAGTCTGATCAGAAGAGCCAAGCCAAAGAAATGACCAGAAGAGGACGTAGAAGAGCTGAGCATGCGCATTAATGGTTTACACGTCCAGACGTACTCTAGTTGTGAAATTAATTAGCAAAATAAGGTTTTCACTAAAGAAATTGGATCTCTACTCGAAGAGACGACTTCTACAACCGTTGTCTCCGTTTCTGTTGTCTTAAAGGGATCCTTGGAGAACACTCACTAGCAGCAGCTGTACTTGTGGGACTTGATATTGCTGGAAGACCACTTGGTTTCCAAAGCAATGGAAGCGAAGGACGCTCGTAGGGCTCCATCAATACGCGCGTTTTTAATGCGCATGTCTCACAAGTCACGAGACCTCTTCTCTTCTGCCTCTTCCGCCTTTCAGCCAGAAGAGCCAGAAGAGGTCTCGTGCCTCTTCAAACACTTTAGAAGAAGGGGGGAGAAGCAAAAGAAACAACCAGAAGAGGTCGCGTGACTCTACTGGCCTCTTCCAGAAGAGGCAAAAGAAATGCACCCTAAGTCACAGTGAGGAAGGGGGAGTCTGGAAAGTTGGGAAGGACACTCTATTACAGATGTAGCGGCACCAACCATTCGACAGGAAATTGTTGTATGAAGGACAGTGAATGCCACTCATGCCCGGGGCAGAGGATACATTGCAAGAATATGTCACTCTAAGAAGAAAGCAGACAGGCAGGCAGGATCGCCACAAGACAGAGAAGATAGAGGAAGATGGCAACCACAAAGAGGAAGCGTATTATGTGAATCACGACAAAGGGATCAAAGAATAGACCATCACAGTTCAGTTAGTGGTGGAAGGTCGACAACTAGATTGGAGTCGGATACTGGGCCTCAGTGACCCTCACTTCGGTACAGACCTACTAACAACAATGACCAAATGAAAAGAAACCAGCTCTGAAACCGACACGAAAGAGGGTACGTACCTATACAAACGAGGTGATTCCACTGTTGGGAGAGCTAGAAGTCAAAGTGAAATCAGGTAGAGAGAATGAAAAGGTTACATACCCTACCGCTCTTGGTGGTAAAAAGGGGAAGGTGTCAGTCTATTAGGACAAGACTGGCTAAAAAATCAACCTGGAATGAAAAGAGATTTCAAAATATCATCTACAGGAATAGATTAAGTAGTAAGGAGACACAAGAACCTTCTTGAACCGGGGTTGGCAACTTATGGTATAAGGGACCAGAAGCAAAAACCGTAGTAGATGCAGCAGTTAGCACCAAGTTTGTAAGGCCAGTAGCATAACTCACGCTTTGCAAGAATGGGTCAAAGATCAGCTAAAATTAAACAACAGGAAGCTGACGGCATAATCACCCCCGTTACTCAGTCTGAATGGACGACACCTATAGTGCTGATAGTGAAGCCAGACAAATCAATCAGGATCTGTGGAGATTTCAAATAGACCATCAACAGGGCAGCCTGGTGCGATACCTATCCAATTCCGAATGTGGAAGACTTATTGACCCAAGGTTTCAGAAGGGAAATACTTCTAAAACCTTGATCTAAGCCAGGCATATAATCAATTAAGTACCACTGGATACCGCTTCCAGGAAATATACCACCATCAACACCTTGAGAGGACTCTACGAGTACACCAGATTGCCATTTGGTATCGCATCAGCTCCGAGTATATTCCAGAGAGTACTGGAAGAAGTGCTGAAGGGAATACCACAAACAAACAACTACTTGGATGATATTCTAGAGGCGACACAGTCAGAGCAAGAGTATATGCAATTTCTGGATAACGTGCTGAGCAGAATTAAAAAGGAGTCTTTCCGATTGAAGACGAAAAGTGCACCTTTATGACCAGGTCAGTCATGTACTTGGGCTACACTATTAATGAACAAGGACTGCATCCAGATCCCATCAAGGTCAAATCAGTAAAGGAAGCACCGGAACCAAAAGATGTGACAGAACTCAGAAGCTTTCTGAGCTTAATCAACTACTATAACCGATTTCATGCCTAATCTTGCCAACATCTTAGCATCCTTATAAAACTTAGTTCGCAAGGGGGCGAAATGGGAATGGAATAAGAAGCAGAACAAGGCCTTGAAGAAGCAAAGCAATAGTTGATATCTATGAGAGTATTGGCTCACTATGACCTGATCAAGCACCTGGTGTTGGCTTGTGATGCCTCACCATATGGTTTGGGAAGGGTATTGTCACACAAGATGGAGGATGGGAGCAAGTGTCCAATTGCATTCGCCCCATGCTCACTGAATGACACGGAGAAGAAATATTTGCAGATTGACAAAGAAGGACTAAAGTCCGCTCCAGAATTAAAGTCATTTGCAGCTTTGGGGAATGGTTTAGGATACCTGACACCCTATAATGTACCAGATGCCCTATTGTTGTAGCTGTGTGTCATTACCGCTGTTGGAATACCTTGCCAGTAAACTACGCAGAACAAAGCCAATGGTGCTGTAGAAAGCGATAGAGAGCGTCAGTGGCTGTAACTAGCATGTCGATTACATTCTCAAGCTGTTCTAGTTACTATTTAGAACAGCGTACCAATCTAATTACAGTAGGTATGCATCGCATATCTCTGGAGTAATGCATCCTATCAATGAGAGGCATCCGGAATTGAATACGAAGACAGTGTTCTCCCCAGAATATCTCAAAGGCGTGGCGGTGTAGGCGTGGCTAAATGGAAACGTACTTGTGGGCGTGGTTGTTTCAAAACATGGGCGTGGTCATCTGAGTGGGGTTTCCCAGCTTTGCAGTGAGCAACATAGGGTGCTTGTGTTTGGTCTAAAATGTTAGCTGTACAACAATTCTAAGCGTGGAGAGAGTACAACACAAGCAAGCTGTCATTAACACTCTAGCGCCCTGCTTTTCATCCGGGCTACTTTCTAATCTGAATGTCGAAAACCTGCGCGTCGAGAACCTGCGCCTCCCAATATATTCCAAGCCAATACAAATCACAAAATTGATTTTAATAGCTTTCGTTAGTAACGTAGCACTAGTAGACAAGTTCGCTAAGCAGTCGGTGACAATTTTCCATGCCGATATCGACGCTAGTAGACGTGCGCAGTATAATGGCATGCTCGCCGAGATCTACAAGTCGAAACTGCGAACGTGTCTAAACTAACCTGAGCAATGCTTTCGCTAAGTTTGGCCTTGGGCCGATGCCGTTCAAGTGCGTTTTGGCGTCTTTAATCAGTGCATTGTCTTATATCCTGTGTAGGGTAACGCCTCCCAGATCGGCTTCCGTATGTGCCAAAAATGCCACTAGAAGAACGAGAAATTGAGCTATCACTTCAACAACACAATTTGACGTATTGATGTACTTTTTTTGTGCGACCATGTATTCTCTCAACGCATCAATAATGACTCCACGGCACAAACGGCTGCCGAGGGCGTGACTCACATACGAATTGGAATGTGGGCGAATACGCCACCAAATGATGTTGAATCGGATTCCAAACAACGTCATAAGTATATTTTGGACATAGTGGTCTCTATGACGTTGCTTTTGGACTTTCCACAACAACAACAGGTGTTCTATTCGTCTAGACGATCGAGAACCCGAACTACTGGTCTCATTTCTTGCCTAACACATAGATAGTAAGGCGTGACAGGCATAAGTCAAGGTGTGGCGGCATTAGCCAAGGGATGGCG
Source organism: Corticium candelabrum (assembly GCF_963422355.1). Taxonomy (NCBI): domain Eukaryota; kingdom Metazoa; phylum Porifera; class Homoscleromorpha; order Homosclerophorida; family Plakinidae; genus Corticium; species Corticium candelabrum. The sequence continues at coordinate 7,800,101 of NC_085093.1, forward strand.
GGATTGGGCGTGTCCTTGTAAAATTTAGCCAAGGTGTGGCGGGCCGCCACGTCTTGAGATGCCTGGGGAGGACACTGGAAGACATAGAGCTTTCCAATGGTACCTTTATGAGCTCAGTCTGTTCTAGGGTTACGCGTCACCAGCCCACTTTCGCAGAACTGACTTTAATTCTGGAACGGACTTTAGGCCTGATATTTAGTATCCAAAAGTTCCACAAGTATATTCTCGAGAGGAACATCACATTGCTTACAGATCACAAACCACTGCTGAGTTTACTCAAGACAGAGAAAGGTATTCCAGCCACAGCATCATCAAGGATGCAGCGTTTCGCATTGAAATCAGCCGCATACCGGTATGATCTGCAATACCGAGAAGGGTCTAAACGCAGCAATGCAGATACATTGAGCTGCTTACTGGTACTATACCGACTGCCAGACCACTGGCACATATACCTGGGGAAATCAATTTAACCATACAACAATTGGACACTTCGTCAGTTACAGCCAAACACATTGCAAACATGACATCTCAAGATCCCTGTTCTCAGGTACGATACTCGATACTAACAGGTTGGCCACGTACGCCAGTCGCCAAGGAGACACGAGGACTTCCAGTTTGCAGAACTATCGGCTCAGTGACAGAAACAAGGGAAACTAACGTTACAGCAAGGATGTAGATTGTAGGGACATCGCGTGGTGATACCCTCCAATGGCAGAACAAGGCTACTGGAGACACTACATGACGGGCATCCTGGGGTCTCTCAGACCAAAGCCCTGGCGAGGAGTTTCCTGTGATGGCCTGGAGTGGACACAGCTATAGAACCAAGACGTGCCTGACATGACAAAAAGCAAGGAAGTCACCAACATCCCCACTACAACCCTGGAATGGCCACAAAAGCCGTGGACACGGCTCCATATTGCATGATTATGCCAGGCCGTTCAAGGGAAAGGTGTTTTTAGTAATTACCGATGCCATGTCCAAATGGATGGATGTACACATAGCGCAGCCACCAGCCAAGACACTTTCAATACAGTTAGAGCCTTAATAGCCATACATGGAATTCCGGTGTAGAGTGTCTCGGATAAACGGCAGTCTTTTTACGAGTGCAGAGTTTGAATCGTTTGCATGGCTAATAGATCACTCATACCAAAACAGTCCCTCTGCACCCAGCCTCCAACGGACTGGCAGAGCAAGGAGTACAAACATTGAATTAAGGAGGGGATGAAGAAGATAAAGAGAGAAACGTTAGAAGAAAGGCTGCAAAAGTTCCTGATGGCCTACCGAAACACTCCACACACCACAACGGAAGTTCCACCTGCGGAATTGCTGTTAGGACGGAGATCAAAAACGTTGCTGGACCACATCCGCTCTGATATCTCAGCAGAGGTGAGATCAAAATAAGCCAAGCAGAAGTACCAGCATGGCCAAAACAGCAAGGACATGTCCACGAGCATTTTAGCAGGCCAAGCCATTTACATTCAAAATTTTTGACCAGGTCCGAGATGGTTAGCAGCTACAATTGAAAGCCAGCAAGGACTTCTGTCTTTATGCTGCCGACTACCTACAGGGCAACTAGTGAGACGACATCAAGACCATATTCGCAACCGACTACTAGGGAACAGTGATGAACAGACATGAAAGGCACATGTACAGGACCAACTCCAAGGGGAATCGGGAAGAAGAAAGAGAATCAGATTGGGAACACACCGGAAGAGTCCTACAACGAAGCAGAACAGGAAGTGATCAAGGAAGGAGCAGAACTGGACAACAAGGTAGACAAGGAGACAAAGACTGAAAGACAGCAAACTCCTCAATCAGCCTACAACTCCAAGAGCTAGAAATGACAGTGAAGTGGGGGTACGCTGTTCCAAACACTTGAGGAAGCTGCCTAAAAGACTGGACTTATAAGTTTTTGTTGTTGTTTTTGTTTAACTTAATTTAGTTACTATAAGGGGGACGTAGTAAAGTCCGTTTCAGAATTAAGTCACACCCTTGGGGAGTGGCTCAGGATACTTAACGCCATATAATGTACGGATACCCTATTGTTGTACCACTCTTTACTCTCTTTAGTCTCATTACCGCTGTTCCAATAACTTGCCAGTAACTAAGCAGAACAAAGCGGACGGTGCTGTAGAAAGCGATGGAGAGTCTTAGTGGCTGTGCCCAGCACGCAGATTACATTCTCAAGCTGTTTCTAGTTACTATTTAGGACAACATACCAATCTAATTACAGTAGGTATGCAATTAGAATGGTACATGATTGACAAGACTCCGCCGTCTATCTCATTATTTTACCAGAAGCACCACATAACTCAACCTACCTCTGGTGCAAAGCATCCAACAAATGAGAGGAGTGCGTAATTGAATAAAGCAAACCTAGAGCTTTCCAATGATTCCCGTATTAGCTCAGTCCGTTCTAGGGTTACTTGTCAGCAGCCCACTTTCAGTTGTGACTGCAAGGTGAATTTAATTCTGAAATGGGCTTTAGTAATAGCGGGGCTGATCCAAGAGCTTGGGTGTGACCTACGGCGGACTATACTGTGTAAGCAGAATGGTAAATATACACTACATCTGCCTAGACAACCATGATGGTCTTAAGCACCTATGAGGCCATAGCTAAGGTTTACTTCCGGTGCTTACAAGAGACCTAACGAATTAACCAGACTGCATGATCTGGTTGAGGACAACATAATAATACAAGATACAAAAACATTATAAATGTATTTTAGTAGGAATGGCTACACAAACCAGCAAAAGCAAACAAACAAGTGTGAATGGTTCAATACTGTACCAAATTGAGGGTGCCAAGACTAACTCACACTACGCTACAATTTTCTAACTCACACTGTGCTACAATTTTCTGCAATGGTGAGTTAGTCATATGGCACCCTCAATTTGGTACAGTATTGAACCATTCACACTTGCTTGTTCGCTTTTTGCTGGTTTGAGTAGCCATTTCTACTAAAATACATTTATAATGTTTTTGTATCTTGTTCATTCACATTTTTGTCAGCGACTTGTGCTTAAAGGAGCACTTCACCCATCGATGCACGCGCAGTAGACGTTACCGTACGTTAAGGCCTTGGGCTGCGGACCGAATGCTTGCTGTGTGGCGCGGCGCATTGTTTTGGTCTTGCTTTCCGAGGCCAACTACGAGAGCACACCAGAGACGGGTCTAGACGCTTCAGGTGACTCTAACAGTGAAAGAGAACAAGTTATAGTTCATAAGCAACTCAGTCGTTCGTACGCTGTACACATGATCGTCTTGAACGACTTGCAATCGCTCGGTCTTTTGCACTTTCCTCCATGTTTCTTTCTATGAATGGAGGCCATACTACAGTACAAAGGGCTTTCGTGATGCGAAAAACACACGGAAACGTGCAACACCACACATAATCACTTGACACAAAGTGCCTTCATTCTACAGCCAGACCATCGCCGTCGACTGAAGGTGAGTCAGTGATGCGAAAGCACATTTTACTTTCGCATACGCATATATCAAAGTTTACACGAAGCGGTAAAACGAAACCTACACATAATGGACGTTATTTGAAAAACGTCTGGCAGGATGCTATCATAATGCTCAGCTATCAAGTTTGCTCTGAGATAGCGCCAAACTTCCCAACTTGAAAAAAGACCAGAAACGATTAGCTAATGCGCGTGCGTCAATCGGTAAAGTGCTCCTAAAATAACCACCAGAGTCCTAAAGTCTGTTCACGAATTAGATGGACTCGTGCCTGAGGGTTGGACCTTAGCTAAACAGATTATCAAGAAGCCAGATGTTATGTTTGTAAAAGAAGCTGCATTCCTAGCATGTGTTGTCACAAGGACGCAAACCACTAGATATGGTGATTGAAGTAAACCCTAACGAAGAGTCAGATGCTGGTGAGTATGATTCCACAGAGAGCTATGACGAAGATCAAATGCAAGCCACAAGAAATCAATAAATGCTTGCTTGTACCCTATACGAGTTTCTAATTGTTTGTGTCATTAGTATTTTGTTACACCCCTTCTTAGTTTGATAAAGAGTTATCTCACTGGGGGTTGTCTCTAGATTGATCTGATTAAGCTTGTCTCCACCCGCTAACTCATTACAATTCCGGAAGTTGCTTATGCTGGTCTTCTGTTCATAGCAAGAAATATATGATTATTATAATTGAATTAAGCTCTTCAAGAGCTGTCCATCGATATTAATTAGACCTCGGAAACCCATACTATACTCCTGCTACGCGCTGAATTCCTCAGTCCATCTAATGCGTGAACAGACTTTTAGATGTACAATGCATCATGTCGAGGTATCATGAAGAAATAACACAGAGGACGTTGTCCGTGTATCTCACCAGTGCCTCGCTAACTGTGTGGTCACGACGTAAGCTCCCCGTCTGTTGTGGCTTCTGTAAGACTGCAACTTCCTTTGCGAATTCGCAAATGGTCTGGCCCATTCGCGAAAGGTCCGTATTCGCTTTTGGTCCGTATCCATAGCACGTGTCCGATGCAGAGTCAGATGCATGTATCCACTATGTCAGATGATCGGCTTCGCTTGCACGCACTGAGGTCTGTGCTTCCAGAAATAATCATACAGCATCGTGCACCTCATACTGTGTCCCTTTCCAGTCTTCTTCAAGCGTGGGTTCACCTGCTAAGCTGCTAAGCCGAGTCGTCGTCAAGCTCTACCGTGCGCTAGTTCATTGATTTTAATCGATAATTTCCCGCCAGCCTTATGGCAGCGTTGTCGGATACTAGTAGTGCAAAATTAGACGAAGCGCTGCTCGTTCTGGAAGATGGGACGGAATTTCGGGGAAAGAGATTTGGATCATGCAGAAGCACGACAGGAGAAGTGGGTACGACTCTAGGCGATATACGAAGTGGCTTGTGCTGCATGCTAGTTCTGTGTCAACTGTTCACGTACTCCGCATGTTAGTGTTTCAGACAGGAATGGTCGGTTACCCTGAGTCATTGTCAGATCCATCATATCAATCGCAGATTCTTATACTAACTTACCCTCTCGTGGGCAACTATGGTGTTCCTCGTTCTGAACGTGATCAATTTGGGTTGCTCACTCATTTTGAGTCGGAAGGCGTGCACGTAGCGGGTCTAGTCGTCTCTGAACTGTCAGAACATTACAGTAGCTGGAATGCAGATCGGTCGTTGCAAGAATGGCTGCAAGAGAAAGGCATACCTGGCATAAGCGGTCAGTTCAATTTATTTGAAGGTGCATGAACTGTGTATGTTTTCATGGTAAAGTAATGCATAGCGTTTGTGACTGAGCTGACAACGCTTAACATAAAGGGTAACTGCAACGCAAAAATATAAAATATGTTGGAAATTAATGGTTCTAGTTGCATACATGACAGGAAAATAGTTTTAGATTTTTAAGTTAAGTCTTTGCTGAGATATAGCAGGTCAAAGTTGCTTCCAGTTCTTCAACTGTCAGTCACAGAAGGGAGACGCTTGTGTGTCTGTGTAGACAACGGCCTGTAAAGATGACTACATCTTCATATCCAAGGCAACGCTGCTAGGGTAGAGGTGACGGCAGCAACAGTTATTTTTCTGAAGAGCCCTCTGGAGGTTTTTACGTGATGCATGAATTGCAGGATGAAGAAGATCTGCTGGGAGCCATTAGAGTGATTGGACCACACAGGTTCAAGTTCAGCGACAGTGTCTTTGAATCTTTGAGATCACCTGCTGCCTTGGAAGCGGACGAGGAAGAGGACAGGCTACCCGATAGCCTGTCACCATCGCAAGTAAAAGTAGGAGTAGCAAACGTAATCGATGCATATCTAGGTAACTAAACAACCATCACAGGCGCAGCTGCGGTCATTGTGAGATGATGGATATGTACTCGTGTGGAGTGCGTGTGCTGTCAAAACGTATTTGAGGTCGTCTCCAATATAACACGATAATAATGTCGAATACTAGTGACAATATGTGGCACAGTGTACTAGTGAGTTCATGCAAAACTCTAGCTATTGCTGTGAGAAAGAGCACAAAATGAGTTGAAGTTCATATGTTGAATTCTCGTTGACACAAGGTTTGACTTCACTGTACAGTAATACTGTAATGCATACGACTGCATTCGCTCCACATGATGATCAAGCACATAAAGACACAAGTGTAGATTGAATAGTCTGACCTCTCCTAGCCATTTGCAGTACTTTTAGTCTTGCACAAGAGTCTTCCTTACCCTTCCTTTTCTCAATACGGCTGTCCTTTTCTTTGCGAAAGTTCCAGAGTGCTGCAATCTTGAAGTGTGGAGGCAGGTAGATAGAGAATGGTGGCCTCAATTTCGCTCTTCTACAACCCAGACCAAGTTCTTGAATAGCCTGGCTGTACGTATCTTGAAGCAATCAGGCTAATAGTGGCTACAACAGACTCCTATCCACTCAGTAGGACACATCATACTCAGCAGTAGTCGCCCGGATGACACAAACGTCTCTGCAATTATCCTCCTTATTTGCGATTCCCACACTTTCTTAACTTGGGGATATTTGGAAATTGAAACAGGATTGCGTATGACTTGCGTGAATTGGTGCATCTTGCAGCCATGCAACACCGAGCCATTCATTCGCCACAGATTCCTTTGTTTCAATACATGCTAGCATGGAGTCTCCCCTCTGTGACGTCACACTAACCACCCCCATTATAACGCATTACCGGAACTTGAAGATCTGGAAGCAACTTTGACCTATTATATGTCAGCGAAGACTTAACTTGAAAATCTAAAACTATTTTTCCTGTCATGAATGCAACTAGAACTATCAATTTCCAACATAAAAGAATTTTTGATTTTTGCATTGCAGTTACCCTTTGATGAACATAACTTCCCAAATAAATGTGGCGCTATTACTGTTGTGTCTACTGTCTAGAAGTAAGCTGCATGAATGCAAAGTGGACTGTTTGAGCAATGTGAGCCTTCCGCAAATGTCTATTTACATTTTTGTTTACATTTTGGAGTTCTAGTTGAAGCTCAGGGCTTAAAGTAATTTTTGGCATCTGTGGATATGTCTGATTTACATGGAGATGCGACAAATGTCATTCAAAGTTTTGGTCGGTCATCCTGTAACTGGTCAAGATTTCTAACGTCTGTTTACCAAGTAACTACACTATTTTTTATCATAGTTGCTTTTGTTTCAAAGTATCACATTCAATTGTGTTAACTTAGCATGTGCAGTTTTAGCTGATTTTTTTGTGGGAATTGGGTGCTTAGTCAAATCAACTTTGTGGTGCTGCTGACAAGAACTATCTGGCAGGACATGATGCCATAGGTCTCTTGCTCAAGCAGTGCTAGTGTTTTTCAGAACATTAGAACTATGAATACAGCTGCACAACAGTGATTTAGTGCATTGAATGCATTCTATTGCACTGGTTGCAGTGGAATAATTGATGTGGCATTTCTGTCATTGTACCATTGTCTGTAGTGCACTTTGCTGAATATAGACATGACTGTGGACATAGTTTAAAGGGGAATTCCAATTGGAAATACAACTTGCTCTCAAAATGTAGGCTTTTTTTGTGAAACTTCGCGCTGTGCTACTTTCAGGCCAGTCGTCTCTTTGGTAGCAGAGAAAACGCGTGTTATGTATGGAGCATGCGCCAGGCTGACACGTCATTGGCGGTAAGCTCTGCCTACACCAAATGAATTGCTTGTGTAGCTCAGTTATCTTGCCGGTAAACTACATGCAAACTAAACGGGAATGGTAACTATAGAGGGATCTTGTGTTTTAGCGCCATAGAAGTCCTTTTTGTAATGAAAGTAGGATGCTAGAGGCCATTTACTCTCAGCAGACTTGACTCTCTCCTCTCACAGAAGATGAGGCTATAGCAATAAAACTCAACGGTAAAACGAGTGTCAGCCTTTGCTCTATTGATCTATGAGGAGAAACATGCACAAGGTTCAAGTATGTCAAGAAAAGCATAGACGTTCTTTTTGCATAGGTGGCCATGCCCCCTTTTGTTCTCTAGTCGTACGTTCACGTCAAATTTAGGTGGCAGTCCGGTGTGCTCAGCTTTGGTGATCAGTATGGCTTCTAGATGCCTCATGAGCCGCGATAGACGATTGAGTATCTGGGAATAACGAAGGGGTGGTCTATTGCCATGGTCATGAGTCTACACACTGTGCAGGGTGTAAACAACTTACGTACTACAGTACGAGCTACACTGTCTACATCATTGCATTCGGGTAAAAGTGTAAGGCTTAATCAAAGCCATTCTGCACCTGTAACACTTCACCCAGCTGCTGTTTGAAAGGGGTGTGTCCGCTTACTCAGATCTCTCCAAGAGAACCTTGTAGTTGAACCCTCTGAATGTTTCTCTTCGTAGATTAAAGAGACATTTTGGAGATTTGTGTTAACGCAACATTTCAGAGACGCACGCTAACGGACATTTGCAGCAAAAAGCAATGGCTGCATGCACTGATGGAAGTGACAAGAACTGCAACACGAAGTTACAGTTGAGTCCAGTTTTTACGACAGGCCTCCCTTCAGTGTGTGGTAAAAACAGGTGTTCATACGTGGTCTGTCACACATGAACACAACTAAAAGGATAAAGAGGCGAGCGGTATTGGCGTCCAGATCTGTTTCGGCGTCCACCGCGCTTCACCAACTGCTGTTGATGTCACATGATGTTACACGTGATGGCGAGAAAACCCTCTTCAGCGTCGCGTTAGAAAAGAGTTGCCCGCTTGATAAGTATGTGTAAGTTGTACATAAGTGTTGCAGCTACTGAACCAAACAGCACGCTTTCCAAACTGCGATCTACGGTAGATATTCGAGAAGTTGGAGCCCCGATTGAAAAAGTTACAAACGCGTCCAATAGAATTTATCATTTAATCAGTTAAATGCATACATAAGCATATCTCGTTCTGCAAATACGTCAAATGTCTCAATTTGATTGTTGGTAACCAACAACAAAGGTGTATGCTGGGCGTAATTTACTAGCTCATGTGGCCGAAGTGTTCCTTTATAGAACAAAGGCGAATGCTAAATACCGTTGAGTTTTGTTGCGTTAGCCTCATCTTCTGTGAGAGGAGAGGGTTAAGTCTGCTGGGAGAAAACGGTGTCTAGCATCCTACTTTCATTGCAGAGAGCTCTTCTAAGTCCTTAAAAACAAGATCCCTCTATAGTTACCTTTCCCGTTTAGTTTTTGTGTCATCTACTGGCAAGAGAACTGAGCTACGCTGGCAATTGAGGATATTGGTGAACTTGGTGATATAATGCAGACTTGCCACTATACCATACTGTATTACTACACACAATACCACTTCTTGCAATAAGTAGGATTGATGTTAATGTGTTTGTAGGAGTAGATACCAGGCAGTTGACTCAGAAAATCAGAGAGAAAGGCACCGTCTTAGGGAAGGTTGCAATAGCGATTATTAATGTGATTGTTTGCTACTTTATTTATATATGTCTTGGTTTAGCTTATTATGGATGGGGATGATCCACAGTCAATTCAGTTTGAAGATCCAAATGAAAGAAATTTGGTTTCAGAAGTTTCAATTAGGGTTGCCTTCACAAATGGATTTTATGCTTAGTTTTTTTGTGTACACCTGTGGTTGCTGAGTAGAAGCCAGTTGTCTACCATCCATCTGGTGATATATACATTCTTGCTGTTGATTGCGGTATGAAGACCAGCCAGATTCGTTGCATGACTCAGCGTGGAGCACGTGTCAAAGTTGTTCCATGGAATTATCCTATTCTTACTGAAGGTTTTTGGTGGATAGGCTTCGTAATACAGAGTCAGTAGTTTATGACTGTTCTGTGTGTTTCATTCTTGATGTAGAGTTTGATGGGCTTTTTGTCAGCAATGGTCCAGGGAACCCTGAAATGTGTTATGAAACTGTGAAAAATTTGGCTGTTCTGCTTCATCAAGATGCTTTAAAGCCTGTGTTTGGAATTTGTTTGGGCCACCAACTGATTGCACTTGCTGCATCATGCAAAACATACAAGATGAAGTAGGAATGGTGCAGTAATGACAATGGAAAGGCCTGTGTTATAATCTGTTGCCGTTTGATAGGTATGGTCATCGTGGTCACAACCAGCCTTGTGTTCTTTTGGACACTTGCCAATGTTTTGTTACAACACAGAATCATGGTTTTGCAGTTGACAATGACTCTTTGCCCCCTGAGTGGTTACCTCTGTTCACTAATGCTAATGATCAGTCAAACGAGGGTTTAGTCCACCAAACAAAGCCAGTGTTTACTGTACAATTTCATCCAGAAGCTATGGGTGGACCGCATGATATGGAATCACTGTTTGACTTTTTTCTGGAAACTGTGAAAGATTACAAATTTAGCAATGGATGTGCAGTCGGGTAAGAGAACAGGGATGTATTGGTAGGTTGATGTAAATCAAATGTATGTTTTTGCAGTTTCTCTGTGGCTGAAAGGTTAAAAGAGAAGTATGGTGGACTTCGTCTGTTAGATATGAAAGTGAAAAAGCCTGTGAAAGTGTTAATCTTGGGGTCGGGTGGGTTGTCTATAGGGCAAGCTGGAGAGTTTGATTACTCAGGCTCACAGGTGATAGTGGAGGTAGTATGCTTTGTTCCATTGATTAGTACTGCTGTGTTTGGGCACAGGCAATTAAAGCACTCAAAGAAGAAGGAGTGCAAAGTGTGCTAATCAATCCCAATATTGCTACTGTTCAAACATCCAAGGGTTTAGCTGACAAAGTTTACTTCCTACCTATCACAGTTGAATATGTGACAGAAGTGAAAAAATCATACGTGCTAGAAAACAAATTTTAGGCTGAATGAGTATGTATAGGTTATAAAGAATGAACGACCAGATGGTGTTCTTTTGTCATTTGGTGGTCAAACAGCTTTAAATTGTGGAGTAAAATTGCAAATGTTAAAAATATTTGAAAAGTACAATGTTGAAGTGCTGGGAACCCCTGTTGACTCAATTATTGCTACGGAAGATAGACAGGTATTTGCACAGAGGCTGGAAGAGATAGGAGAACAAGTTGCACCTAGCGAAGCTGCGTTTTCGGTTACAGAGGTGTTAATGATTTTGCAAGTGTTCTATACGACTTGTTTTAGGTTTTTGTTTGTTATTGGAAGGCTGTTGTGGCTGCATCAAAGATTGGTTATCCTGTCTTGTTGCGTGTGACTTTTGCTCTTGGTGGACTTGGCTCAGGATTTGCAAGCAATGAATCTGAGCTGAGACAGTTAGCTACTACAGCATTTTCCCACAGCAGCCAAGTGTTTGTTGACAAGTCACTGAAGGGTTGGAAGGAAATTGAATATGAAGTTGTTCGTGACAGCTATGGCAACTGCATTTCTGTAAGTTGGCTACTGTAAGCCTTGTTTGTTATTTTCAACATGTATGAATAATCTAAGAATCTGTTTTCAAAAATTTTTTGACAATGCTTACGTAGTTGTTGGTCATCATTTGCTAAGCTGCATTTACGTTATGCGAACGCTTGTGCGTCTGGTAGCGTTGTACGAATTCGAATTGTAGATAGGTCAATGTGACGCGACACACGGGTCTCGTGCAAAGTGACCCGTCCAAATAGAATCAAGTTCTATTTTTGAGCGTCGAACCAGAAGCTGTACATGTCGCGTCGTAAGTATCACCTAGATTTTGACCAATCACAGCCAGCTAAGAATGTATGCGAGGCTTCCGTGATCGATGGTTATTGATTCTCGCTCTGTACTTGATGTTGAGCGATCTATAGATTGTGTGGGAGCTGTTCTTGCCTGTGGATGATTGGCTGTAAGGTGTTCAACGACCCGCGTGCAAGGGAGAACGTGTAAAATGAATTTTGAGCAAGCTGGGGGTTTCGGCAGAGTCCTGCCAGTAGAAAATCGAAGAGCGAGTGGTCAGTTTAAGAATTCATGCAACGAGTCTACAGCGCACTGAAGTCATATCTGAATGGTACAGCCCTGTATAACGCGTGTGACACGATGCACGAGATGTGACATTCGAGTGTTGGCACACTGTAAATCCAGCTTTATGCTTTACTTAGTTGCTTCATGGAAGGTTGGGTTGGATGTTGGAATTTGTTTGGACATTTGAATTTACAGTTTGTTACCATCTTGGATGTTGATATACAAATCTATCCTTCTAGGCCTTTCTACAGACGCTGATGTGTGGGCTTGTCTTTGGATAATATTTTGTATTGGTTATACCAAAATATATCAATGAGAACTCAATGGGGTCAACCCATAAGGCTTTTATATGCCATTATGAACAGCTACATATGGCAATGAAGTCACTAGGCTGTTTCAAAGCATGGCACAGCCAAACCTCAAGGGAAGTGGCTGTAAGTGGAAGTTAGCTTTCTTCCTTGATCAGAGTGTATGTTATTTCAGCGCACTAATCAAAGCCTTTCGCTGAAGACACATTCCTTTTTCGAACGATTGCTTAATTTCACTATCATTGTCAGCCCCTAATATTCTTGCTATTTTACAAGCAGCTGCCGTCTGGTACATTTCTGACCAAATGTGTCTTTTGATAACACCTTTCTAGGAAGTGTGCACTCTTTGTTGACCAAGTATTAGTACTACTTCGCTGGTTTGTATGATAGAACTGACATAACGTGCACATCAAACTGCAAACTTTTGCAAACAAAACAGCAAGTAACCAAGGATACTCTCTTTTGTGTGTTAACAATCTCACTTGAGTTTGCAGTCAAAGAATCAGCACATTGCAATTCATCAGAACTGCTTCCAAAAGACTTGAGAAGAGCTCTTTGATGTTTCATCACGGACATGTAACTTCGTGGTATAACAAAACGCGCAAGTGCAGGCAGAACTTGCCTGCCCACTTTCAGCATAGCGTGGAAAATTTGGAACTATGAGGAAAAATAAAGAGTGTCGCCCTACTGAAATTTGCTCTTTAGTGACTTCCCTGGTATATGGTATGTACTTGCAAGGTACCCAACTCAGCCAGGAATCTCTGGTAGTAAAAATAAGGAGGTACATGATATGTGTCACGTGCCAGCAAGCAATGTTACTTTTGGGTTATATATTATCATCAGAGGGGCTTAACGTTTGCTGACTGGAGTTAAATGACTGAATGCCGGTATCAGTCATGTCTAGAGCCTATTTAAATGTATTCTAGTTATAGTTCAATTGAGTCATACACAAATTAGGAAGAAGAAGTGAAGTTAGCCCAGGGTTTTCCATACAGTGTCATGTTCCAGTAAAAGTGCACCACGCTCAGAAACGGTAGATATGAGTCCAAAGTTTTGCAGCTAAGGAATTTATGAGAATTCCATACTACAGTATTGAAACCCAATACTATAGTACTTAGTAAAGGTGACATTAGCCACAAATCCAGGCTCTTGCAAAGAAAGCGGTATAATAGCCTTGCTCCAAGTGTACTTGTGTTGATTGCAGTTCCGGATGCCCTTTCCGTGACACGGAAAGCACATCTTTTGTCCCAGATGGGTAGCACCTAGAATCTACTCTAGACTAGTCATGGCTTCTCGCTAATCAGCAACAGTGGTCCACGTCTATAGACAGACTTTCTGTAGTTTTGTTCATGATACTTGCGCATGCGTAACCTATGAACGTTACTAAAGAAGGGCTCAGTGGCGATCGAAGTTGATTTCTTTGCCAGGGCACTTGAATGTATGGTACACACAATAGCTATGATGCAAAATATACCTCACTTGAGATCGGCTGAAGTGCACATGTCTGACGTGGACTGTGCAACTGTAGAGAGCAGACTGCATGCGTCGGGAAGTGTATGGAGGTTTCCGACAACATAGTGACATGATTTCTGACGGGCTAGACTAGTTGACTCGTAGGAGCATTTGTTTCTCCTCGCCCACCCGTTCGAAGATTGTTCTTTTAGTTACTCTCATACATGTATGGTAGCTGTGGTAGTGTAATGTTGAATAATGGTATGGATATTAGGGGCCGTCCATATTTATTGACATTTTACAAAAGACAAAAGCTTTGTGTTTACCCAGACCGCTTTCCCACCCCGAAACGAAGCGGTTGATGCTCGTACTTTCAATCTGTGTGATGTGACCTATATAAAATCTTACAGACGATGTGTATGTACAATGCCTGTCCCTAGTGAGCACAATGCGTGCATTGTCTGGAGGTCTGCCATTTGCCACAACGCTTTCACCATCTTCTCATAGTCATTCGTTGGTCTTGCGTATATGCAGTGTATCCGCTGGACGATCACCAAATAAAATAGCCAAATGCTACAAATAGAAGTCACTGGCGATAAAATGGTAAGGCCTCCTCGCCAATGTGGCTAATTGTATGCCTTCCTCTAGGTCTTGCAGAACAGTCACTAGTGCGCTAAGAATGGCAATTAGCGTAACACATTGGAGCTCCAAAGACTAGAAACCCACTTTATTGTGCATGCTTTATTTATACTCTTCACATAGCAGGCACTGTATTTGCGTACGGCTTCTATAAGCGACCAATTAGAAATGAGAGCAGTGAAGATGACGGCCATGACTTTGATGACGACTGCATGGAAGTAAAGCGGAAGCAGACTAAAGTAAAGACGGAAGCAGACACACACTAGAAACACGGACAATGTACTAATTAGAGCAGCCCAAATGCGCTTGAACGGCTTCAGACCAAAGCCAAACTCATCAAACTATTGTTCAGGTACATGAAGACACATTCGCAGTTTGTATTGCCGAGTATGCTGTTACGCTGTGCATGTCTGTTACCGGCAACCCTGGCACGGAAGATGACCACAGTCTGCTTATCGACCTTGTGTGCACTAATGCTGGATGACTAACTAAAGCTGTTACAATAGATTTTGTAATTTTTCTTGGGTTTGGAAGGTTGCAGTGTTTTCCCGTAGCCTTGTGGCTATTGATATCTGTAGAGAACCCCGATAACTCGGGCGATTAAAAAAAGGTTAGGATTGTTAGTTGTTTGACGTTTGGGCGATATTTGTCTTGGCTATGAAATAAAGTGCTTGGCTACGGAATGAACAAACTCCTTTAGCCAAGCGGCTACTAATCAGAATTTCCAGTGGAAACACTGCGTATTTAGCAGGTTGAGTGACAGTGTCTTCTTTGCTGAGAAGAAACAGTTATCGCTTTACCGGGGCCGCCATCTTATAGATAAGACCCGAACCTGTCAAAGTCCCGTCTGTGATCAATTATCGAGCGTTTCTCCAACCGGTCATTGTACACTTTATTGTTTCTTCAGGAGTAGTGGCAAAGCACCTGTCAAAGGTGTCCATAATTCCATTTTCACTTTAGGTTTAAAGAACGAAACGGCCATTTACCCCACCCCCAAATGAAAACTTTTTTGTAAATATTCTAAGAAAGGGATAGATTTATGATCAGTTTTAATTTGGACAGGTAAGTTTTGTTGTTTTTTTCCCACAAGTCCTGGCAATCGTAAACATGAGTTACGCTGTTCTGGTAAAAACTCTTTCATTTTTTTGTGGATCTGATGGCGGTTCATCCATTATCTCTGTTTGCCATGTATGATCAATTGCAAATACTGCTTTGTGATTGGACTGATCTAAAGGTGTGGCACAGTCCTGAGCGTGACAGACATAGTTCACCGCACATTCATGCCCACATCCACACACGTAGTCACACACTGGACGTCAGTTTTCTATACGTTTGAGTATGCTACTCACCAAGTCTTATGACTTCAACAAAGTCCTGTTCCCTGTGGCTCAGAGCTGAAATTAGTTAGCTTTATGTTAGCTATAGACATTGTTATCTGTGAATGAACTGCTGACATCTCTGGCCGTGTTCACACTGCTAGTTAGAGCATAGTTATCCAACCAAGTCTAGTAACTAAACTACAGTGTGAACACTATCCGTGGATAACTTGTAGTTATAGCGTAGTTATTGAACTAAGCTTGCAACTTTGGTTAGAGCGTAGTTACAGTAGTTACGCATGCGTAGATGATTAGTCTTGCGTAGTGGGGAAGGGTTTGACGATGCAAGACTACTAGAAGATGTCTACTAGTCGTAACTCGCGTAATGAACTTTCGTTTGTGCACATCCCACTTCTGGATACTAGACTAGTAATTATGTTCACACTAGTGTGAACAACCACTTATGTAACTACACTGTAGTTACCAAACTATGAAAATAACTATAATTGCATAACTACGCTATAACTAGCAGTGTGAATTATATGTCCTTTATCATAGGTTTGTAATATGGAGAATGTTGATCCTTTGGGCATCCACACTGGAGAGTCGATTGTAGTTGCTCCAAGTCAGACTCTTTCTAATGGCGAGTACAACATGCTGAGGACTGTGGCAATTAAAGTTGCCAAGCATTTTGGAATTGTTGGGGAGTGCAACATTCAATATGCTCTGAATCCTGACTCTAACCAGGTAACGACTGGTTGTATCAAGTTTACATGGATTTTATGAATGTTTTTGTGTGATTTTAGTACTATGTTATTGAGGTAAATGCTCGACTGTCACGCAGTTCTGCACTGGCTTCTAAAGCAACTGGTTATCCTCTTGCTTATGTGGCAGCAAAGCTAGGCTTGGGCATTCCTCTGCCAGAGTTGAAGAATGCAGTTACAATGGCTACTACTGCTTGCTTTGAACCAAGTCTGGATTATGTTGTTGTAAAAATTCCTCGATGGGATCTGAAGAAATTTGCTCGTGTGAGCAGAAAGGTATCCACATCTAGATTAGCCTGTTTTGTTTTATGTTTTTCATCACATGAACTGATCAAATCAGTTTTAATTATTAATGAGTGTTTGAAACATAAAATGTGAAAATAGACAGTAGGCTGTAGTGTTAACACTAATTTATTGTCAATCCATATTAAAGGCACGTTCAGGATGTTTTATCTCATTAGATACAACAGATATTGCTACTATTTTGCTGTGATCATACATATATTGAAACACATTTCAAAACAACTATTGTGCTTACGAGGCAATATCACTAAGAAGACTAGTTTCTTCTTGAGATGGTGGCAGTCTTAACCTAGCATGGATGGAGTACTTGCCACTACTGTATTGCTGTTTGCTTTTGTGGTTAATTGCAGAGCATGCTACCATAAAGCAAGAATATTTGTCTTTTTATTTCATCGTCCTGAAAGAACCTGCAGGACTGGTACTAGCAAGGAGTGTGAGTAGCTAGCCATCATGTGATTTTGACTTTGGTATTGTGTAAAACTGTGTGATTTCAAACTTTTTAATTAATTAATGAGCAGGTGATGATAACATTGCAAACATAAACTGGTTGCCTGATTGTGGTAAAGTATGTGATCTATAGATTGGCAGTTCTATGAAGAGTATTGGTGAAGTGATGGCTATTGGTCGTACATTTGAAGAAGCATTGCAGAAGGCCATGCGAATGGTGGATCAGAAAGTTTATGGTTTTTACTCCAGCAGTGAGAAAGTGACTGATGAGGTGGGTTAATACTATGAAGAGCAGATGTTCTTGATCGTAGTATTGTTGCATTTATGTTGCCCAGGAATTGACAAATCCATCTGATAGACGAATATATAGTCTTGCTGCCGCACTGAAGAGTGGGCGCTATTCGATTGAGAAGCTGTACGAACTGACAAGGATTGACCGATGGTTTTTGTACAAGATGAAAAACATTATTGATTGTTGTATGCAACTGGAAGTGTATAGTCACAAGGTAAAGTTGTCATTAGATGTAGTAGAAATAGCACAAGACTGCAGTATAGATAATGACATAATGACTTACCAGAGTAATTGGATTACAATTTTTGTGTGTTTGTATTTTTTCAATATCGTAGCCAGAACCTTTGTCATACACTACGTACGTGTTTAGGACTGTGATGAGGTAGTTAGCATGCACTAAGTTGGCAGTTACTTGAATTTCACAAAGTGCATTTATGTGCTGTTTACTATTCAGTATGGCAGTTATCTTTACACAATGACAAAGATATATATATATATATATATATATATATATACAGTAGGACACCACTTATCCGACGGGCATGGGACCAAAAGTACGTCGGATAACTGACGCATTTTAAACAACTGCAGAATACTTAATTAAAGAAGCTCAACATCTAATTGTACATGTAACAACTAATACAGTATAAATTCTTTGACTAGGAAGAATACTAATGGGAACTGTCAAGACTTAAGTAACCACTAACCACTAATCTTAGTCTGGATCAATGCTTTCGCTCTTCTTACTGTAGTTTTCATCAGCAGCTCATTCAGTAGGACCATTGTGCTTACTGAAACTCCAGGTTGCTCTTTCAGGTGCTGAAGAATCGTTTCTAGAGCTTCACATTTAATTTGACGACACGGGATCACAGATACAGTACCGTACGCACAGGAATCATATATCCTAGCGTGCGCTCAGCACCGTCGGATAATCCGTGCTGTCGGATAAGTGGTGTCCTACTGTATATACAGCAGAGCTGTCTATCTGTGCGTGTGTGTCTGTGTCCATGTGTGTGTGTGTGTGTGTGTGTCTGTGTCTGTGTCTGTGTGTGTGTGTGTGTCTGTGTCTGTGTCTGTGTCTGTGTTCATGCTCGTGTTTGTGTTCGTGTTTGTGTTGTTCGTGTTCGTGTTTGTGTTGTTCGTGTTCGTGTTTGTGTTGTTCGTGTTCGTATTGTTTGTGTTGTTCGTGTTCGTGTTCGTGTTCATAGGAGAGGATCTCCAAGACAGCGAGTCTGATCACCTCGAATTGGCTTGCGCACTCCGAATCCATAGAGGTCGAAAATGAAGTTGTCGTTGTATTCCGGACTTCTCCCATGAAGATGCAATTTCCTGCGGATGGAACTCGCCTCCACTCATGCGCGAATATTTCTGGAACGGCGTATCGGATCTCCACTGAATTTAAACTTGCCTGTTCCTAATGACGGCTGGTATGCACGGAGTGTGTCGTTTATTGCGGGCGACATTGAAAGAGAAAACATAATTTTGCATATATTTGGGTCTTGAAAAAATGTCTATTGTGCGTTTGGCCATGTAGGCAAATCGAATTTCTGCCATGTTTGATACACCTGTTTTATGCAATGCCAGCAATGTCTTCAAAGTGACGACGTCCAACAGGATGGTCGAAATTGCAAGAGTCAGATGAGACGTGACTTGGTATATATACGGGGAGCAGATAAGATGATATTTGGGGCAGAGCTTGTAAGGCATGCACAATCTCGAGGGTAACACGCTCCTTTCGTCAATCTTGCTGTACACAAAGTTCATGTTTTTGGGTCTGCTTCTGAACCGTAGAGTATCTTGCTGTTGACTAGGCTTTGTAAGTAAGTTCACTACCTACCATTTCGTGCATCTTGTGAGAGACTTTGCCTGCATAGAGTCGCGTAGGAAGCCATTTCTTGAGTACGGCTTCTTGGAGGTACAACAAGCTGAAGTGGCCTGATTCACACTCTGAACAGATTGACGTGGAGTGGAAAGACAGACTACTCATTGCTTAGCGATGGAAGTTTTGTCAGATGAAGATTTTGCGTTAGGGGAACCCATTCGGGGTATCTGAACGTCACGCACTGTCACTGTCTGTGTGGCTGAAAACTGGGACTACTCCCCCCACCCCCACCCCGTTCTTGAACTGTGGAACTGTGAAATTATGTATCTTGTCGAACTAGAGTCAGCAAGAAATTGTCTAGCTTACCCTACTCTTCATGGAAGGCGGTGAGCTCGTGAGCTTACACCACTAGATGTAACTTGGCCTGATTTTTGGTTTGCTATACAGAATAATTGTCTTGGCTGCTTTCAGTCGAACTCCACACTGTATCAAGCACATTTCTCGACACAAGACCTGTAAAACTTGATTTTATCATTTGGCAGTGCGTGTGTTGAATGAGAATGCCTTTCCTTGCAACTCAGACTCTGAAGATACAACGTCTCGCTCGAGAACTCTTAATCTTGTTTTGAAGTTTCAGTATTTCATTTGCTTGCTGTTCGATTATCCGACGTAAACCATCAGCTTCAGCGCCTTAGTGACATTTGTGATGACAATCAATTTTACCATCTTCACTTTGAGATCATTGCTATACACATGTCTTGATTGACTGTGGATGAGGTAGAACAGCCTCTGCTTTCTGATTTAGACATTACAGCTATAAGATAGTGCTTATGTGTTGTATTACGTTAGACGTAACTGTTGCTGGGACTTGTAGACTGGCAGTGGTATTTTGTAAACAGACCACAGAGTACGTGTACTGTACTCTGATCTGTGTCAGTGTACTTATCGAGTGCAAGTTATCACAGTAAGAACTTTGACTTGGCCAATCACATATATACAGAAGCAAGGTAGACTGCCCAGAAACAATGCGGAACGCCTACATGTCTGGTTACCCGAAATGGGTTCCCAGGTGGCATGACTTCACTCACCAAAACTAATCCATCTCTAGGCAATGAGTAGTCTGTGCTTCCACTCCACGTGTATCTGTTCAGAGTGTGAATCAGGCGACTTCAGCTTGAATAGCAGTCTTTACCCTCGAGAAGCTGTACTCAAGAAATGGCTTCCTACGTGTCTCTACGCAAGCAAAGTCTCTCAGAAGATGCACGAAATGGTAAGTAGTGAACTTACTTACAAAGCCTAATTAGTCAACGGCAAGATGATCTACGGTTCAGAAGCAGACCCAGAAATTTGACTTCGTGTACAGTGAGATCAGCGAAAGGTGCGTGTTACCCTCGAGATTGTGCATGCCTTAGAAGCTCTCCCCCCAAATATCGTCTATCCGGGGAGTACGTAACTGCACATGACTTCAAGTTACTACTGTTCGGATATATACTTCTGAACGAGATTTGTGTTGAATAGATGCCAGGTTCGATACACCTGTTCCCCGTAACGGCAGCAACGGATTGGAAGTAACACAATGTCCAACGGGAGTGTCGAAATGGCTTCAATCTCAGGGCTTGAAAAATTGGTCCAACTAGTTGTCGTCATTTGACAAGTTTCCAAAACTTTTAGGTCGTCAAATTTTTTAGTCAAGGATGTCATTTTGATATCAATCATGGTGTTTAGGTATGCTGCCATTTGTACAGCCTTTTAGAATTCAGTGCAGTGCAAGCATACAGCGCGGTATTCCCAGTGTCATGCAACCGACACACACACATTGTCGCTGAGCCAATGGATACGATGTGCTAGATTTTATAGAGCTAGACATCTTCACGGAGGCAAAGAGACAATAGTGATAGCTAATTGAAGTAGCTATTAAACGCACCACCACTCTTTGTCAAAACAAGACGTAAGTTGTCCATTTCTTGCTACTAAAATCATATCTGCCTATTTCGACCTACAGGATTTACCATTGTCTCCACTGCTCCTGGTTGCAAACTCATTTCTTTACTACTTTTTTCGGAATCCTGAGATGGCTCTTGCACGCCCAGTTTCATTATCCGGGATACGAGCAGTTTGTCAACGTACGGTGCGCTGCTGCCAGTACATACAGTGTACTATGTGTACATGTCATTGGACGACAAATGACAGAATGTGAGCATCAAAGCGACGTATGTTTCAGTGCAGTAGAGTTATCCGCCTGCATACCGAGAAAGCCATTACAAACTAGCGTTGGTTTACTGTAGTTGATATTTGACGACCTAGACTAGAACGTTAGTCGTCAGTTGTAAAATGTAACTCGTCAAATGATGACTTGTCGACCTATTTTTTGAGCCCGGAATCTGATACTAAAGTTAGCTAACAATCAATAATCCAACCAACGGGACAATAACTAACAATCAGTAATATCAGAACGGGATATCATTGAATGGGATGTAACTATGAACAATATTTTTGTGAGCATTCTTCAGAGATACACTTCATAATACATTAGGACTGGGTGAATGAGATATACGTCATGAATGCATACAACGACAGATTAATTAATTTACTAACCACTAGTAATATTAATAGCTAATTTGCCTGTGCTGAGAATGAGATGGTGAGAGTGTAGATATAATAGTAGGGTGTAAAACAGGTTTTGCAACAAAATGTCCATCTAAGACCATTGCTGGCAGTAATCTCATAAAATTATTGCCTTGTTAGGTTCATGAAATGCCACTTCAAGTTCTTTTGAAGACTAAACAATTTGGCTTCTCTGACAAGCAGATAGCTTTGTTTGTGCAAAGGTGAGTATGTCTAATTGGATCCTGAAGTATTTGGCATTGTTAGTTGTTTTGTGGTGATGTTGTTGTCATTTTGCTGACAGCACGGAGTTGGCAGTTCGTAACCTGCGTCAGAAGAATGGGATTGTGCCTTTTATCAAGCAAATTGATACAGTGGCTGCTGAGTATCCAGCTTGTACAAACTACTTGTATCTAACATATAGTGCAGCATGTCATGATATTGATTTCCCGGGCGGAGCAGTTATGGTACTTGGATCTGGAGTATATCGTATTGGTAGCAGTGTGGAGTTCGATTGGTGTGCTGTGGGTTGTATCAAAGAGTTACGACAAGTAATGACAATGGAACATTGTATGATGTTGTATGTAACTGTAGTTGTGTAATGTTGCATTTGTGTAGTTGGGTTATAGTACTGTGATGGTAAACTATAATCCAGAGACTGTTAGTACAGATTTTGATGAGTGTGATCGACTCTACTTTGATGAGTTGTCATTTGAGGTAGCTTATTGTCATTATTGTGTTTTGTTTATCTGGATTGCTTGTGCAGGTTGTAATGGACATTTATGAGCTTGAGAAACCAACGGGTGTCATTCTTTCTATGGGAGGTCAACTACCAAACAATATTGCTATGCCACTGCATAGACAGCAGGTTGGAGTGATGATAGTATGCAGTGTACATTTAGAGCACCACATGTATGTTTCTTCTGGATACCCAAGCAGCATCTTATTCTGAAGACATGTTGTTGTGTAACTACATTTCAACACACCTGAGTTGAACTTTGTTTGACCTATAGTACTTTATATAATACCCCGCTGACACAACTCTTTGCTTGGGCAGCTTGGCTTCAAAGCATTGTGAAAACATGAGCAGAGCTACTCTGCAGTCTCAGCAATTCTTACCAAGCCAGCACATACTGGCTTTGTTCTGTAAATGCTACGCGCTCGGTTGAAGGTTGCACGTGTTCATGTTTTACACAATAGTGTGAAGCAAGCATAACGGTCTTTCAAATGTTTCATGACCATTTCTGTTTTGACTGTTGTAATGCTAAGGAGACTTGCTTGTCTTGGATGCCTCACGTACTTCATGTTAGTGTGAATGGGAAACCATGCCCCTCATAATTCAGATGGCATACCTTCCCAAATTATGCTGTGTAAACAGTGCTGGCTTGTGAATCTGGCATAACTTGGCTTGCTACGCATGCTCATGTAAACAGGGTAGGACATATTCATGTGTGGTTATTGCCATGTTTGAGTCGTCAAGCTAGTGACTCAATGAGCCCATAGAGGTTTTCTTGAGAGAGGGAGAGGGGGGAGGGAGGGAGGGAAGGAGGGAGAGCAGGGAGGGAGGGAGGGAGAGCAGGGAGGGAGGGAGGGAGAGCAGGGAGGGAGGGAGGGAGAGCAGGGAGGGAGGGAGGGAGAGCAGGGAGGGAGGGAGAGCAGAGAGGGAGGGAGGGAGAGCAGGGAGGAAGGGAGGGAGGGAGAGCAGGGTCCTAGTCAGGTTTGTGGCAAGGCGTAGCAGGAGACCAAGTTTGGGCATGTCTTTTGCAGTTTGGGTGTGTCTTTTTGCAGTTTGGACGTGGCTTTTTGCAGTTTGGACGTGTCTGTTTGCAGTTTGGGCCGTGGTAGCTTAGGTACCCTTTTTGCCTTGCGTTTGGCAAACTTGCAATATTACGTTTTGCTGCTATAACTTAGATAACTGATCGACGTGGGCAATGATGTCACACATGCAGGTGGCCAAATTAATGGCAGACTTTTATATTGGTGCTAGCTGAAAAAATCTGCCAAAATAAATTTCCAGCCAATATTTCATTTTACACGGTACAACGTATTGTGTGTAAGTTATTGGATCACAACTGAAGCACAAGCCTTGCTGCAATTCTTGATGTCCTGAATGTGTAGGTGAAGATTCTGGGCACATCACCGGAGATGATTGATAATGCAGAAAACAGGTTCAAGTTTTCTCGATTGTTAGACAATATTGGTATTCAGCAGCCACGGTGGAAAGAGCTAACAGACTTTGAGGTAAATCTTGTTTTCAGACTCTGCGGCTGTGAGAGGAATATAGGTGGTTTGCAACTTTGGTAGACTGCAAAAACTTTTTGTGCAACTGTTGGTTACCCATGTCTTGTAAGACCATCATATGTGTTGAGTGGAGCTGCTATGAGTGTGGCTCACTCAGATCAAGACTTGCAACTATATCTCAGTAATGCAGTTCAAGTTTCACAAGATCATCCAGTAGTCATCTCAAAGTTTATTCTTGAAGCAAAGGTAAGTGTCTTTTGTTATCACCAGACTGCCTGTATTTGCATCTTTGTTATGTAGGAAATTGATGTAGATGCTGTAGCTGACAAGGGAGAAGTTGTTGCTATAGCCATCTCTGAACATGTAGAAAATGCAGGCGTTCATTCAGGAGATGCAACTCTTGTGTTGCCACCACAGGATTTGAATGAAGAGACATTGTCAAAAATTCAAGACATTGCTGTAGCAATAGGTCGAGCTCTTCTGGTATCAGGTCCATTCAACCTCCAGTTGATTGCCAAGGTGTAGAACTTTTGTGTTGTATTGAATTTTGTTGTATGATTGGGCATTAATCAGGCTGCTGATGTCGTATCTTTTTTTTGTCAACCACGGATTGCCTAGCAATGCAATCACAAACTGTTTATTGACCCAGTTTATTTAACCTATCAATAAGCGTTAGGAAACCTTCATGCAAATAGCTATATATGACAGAATTACATAATTACACAATACTGTAAATTCAAAATTGGAAAATTTCTTCAAATTACAATTGCTTTTGTTGCCCACTAGTCATTTGCTTTCAGATTTTTGCATACTAGTATGCACCCTTTTTAATACTGCTCAACATCTTTGCATGTAGCACGTTCCAAAACCTTCCCTCTTTTTGCTGTCGTATTTCTAACGGCTCCTCGAAATCCTTAAAGTCATACTCGTCTGGGTCGTGATCAACTTTTTCGCCATGTAGCAACATCACCACGAGCAATAGAGAAATGACTAACAAACTGGATCTACTGTCGAACACTTGAAAACACAATGAGTGCGTTTGATTTGCAGTTCTAGAACTGAAAATAATGAGGGCGTGTTGGAACTGACAGAGCCAGAACTAAATCGAACGAAAAATCTGCTTTGTGAACTGAAACAGCTAACCGAAACAATGTGGCTTAATGCCTACTATGGCTTTATCAACAGAGTGATACAGCACACGAAACTATCGCTTGCTGTCTGCATCCCTCTTCCAGTACTATTTTGCAGAAAAGAGGAGCGTCAGTTCTAGCCTTGAACTTATAGACCAGAGACCAGTCATCAGTTCTAGCAGTTCCAGCTTCTTGGGTGGAACTGTCGGAATCAGTTCGAACAGTTCCAGAACTAAATCGAATGCACCCAATGTGTTGATAACCATGTGACTTGTTGCTAGCTCATGGCTTTCTTGTCAAGCTGGCAACAATCACTCAAAATCATGAACTGTTGGCAGTTTTTGACACAGACATCAAATCACTTCACATATTTGAGTAAAAGTAATAGTCAGCAGTTTGAGTAATCAACAAATCACTTTAATTATGGCTGGTTCGGCGTTATCATGATAAATTACCAAGAGTGTCAGGGCTTCCCAAGAATAATTAGCCATATATATATATATATATATAATATTTCAATGTCTTGTTCATTCTAGGACAATAATTTAAAAGTTATTGAATGCAATCTGAGAGTGTCACGCTCATTCCCATTTGTTTCAAAGACTTTGAACAGGGATTTTGTTTCTATTTCTACAAATATTATTGTTGGCAATTCAGTCACAGCGGACTTGTTAATGGATGTTGGTTGCAAAGTTGGTGTCAAGGTTATTCTAACACTTTTTGTTTTGTATTAGTGTAAGTGGAATATTGACAGGTATGTCAACTTGGTAGGTGCCTCAGTTTTCTTTCTCACGATTAACAGGAGCAGATGTCACACTTGGCGTAGAAATGGCCAGCACTGGTGAAGTTGCATGTTTTGGCAGTGACCGATATGAAGCTTATATGAAGGCTTTACTGAGCACTGGGCATCGAATACCAGAGAATTCAATTCTATTGTCTATAGGAAGTTTCAAGGTGATTTGTTCTGTGAATCGTTTGTTTTGCTGAAACTCTAGAAGCTATAGTTTGTAGAGTGTTTCTTATTTCATCTTTGCTTTTGTGATGTTTTAGTTAATACCAACTCGTGTTCTTTAACGTATATGCTTACACATGTTCATGGGATGTACATGTCAAGTTCACTGATTAATTAAGAAATCTATTGCTATAATGCACTGGCAACTTTTGGAAGCAAAAGTGGTATACCATAATGCTCTAATTCAGGTGCCAATCTAAGCTAAGCACCCTTTGAGGCTAGAATTATTTTTTGTAAGTTTTGAAAGAGGTGCCATTCAAGCACAATTACTTTTTGAAATCACATAGTAATTGGACATCCTTGGTTTACAATGTCTGCTGAACTAATATGTGGTTTGGACAATTAAAACTAAGTGCTAATAATGGTGGTGCAGTTTTCGGTTTCTTTGACATATTGCACAATGGAGCACTTCATCAGCTGAAAGTGATGGTAGTGAAAATGATGGTGATGGTAGTGACAGTGATGATAGGTAGCGGTGGCTTTGACAATATGTTAGTCAGTACAGTACTGAATACCTTCAGATATCTGATACTTTGTGCATCTCTGCTGTGTCACTTGATACCAAAGTAACTCTATTTACTTAGATGCTTTCTTAAAGGAACACCTCATGGGCGTGGGCTACTCTTGACTCCACCCTCACCTGCTAATTGTTTGTTGTCACACATCAAGTTGGACAGTTTAGACCTATCTCCAAACAAATTTGATGGCTGAGCATTATGATAATGCTAGAAAGCAAAAATTTATGAGACGGTTTTCTAAATAATATATATATATATATATATATATATATATATACACGTGTACATACTCAATTTCCGGAGTTATTCGCATGGTCTCAATGGTTATATCACTGCAAAGGAGAACTTTCCTTTGAGAATGACGTCATTAGCTCATCAGGGGGAGTTCAGCAAGGAGTCCCTCTGGGTCCTCTCATTTTTCGTCAGTTATCCTGGAGCTCCTTGATGATATTGATGACATACCGGATCTGCACCTCCCAGCTTTGGTACTTAGATGATGGCACGTTTGTAGGAAAGCGCAGTTCTGTTGCTGCTTTTCTGGACTTACTGTCATCAAAGGTCCATCGCATGGCCTTTACATTAATTAATAAGAAGAAATGTGAGGTATTCTGGCCATCAGGTGACATGTCAGTTCTAGAGTTCCTTGGATAGGTCATACGAATCAATCAGAGTTTAGAGGGTGCAAGGTTTTTAGGGGCTCCAGTTGTTGGGTCTGATTCATTCTTTAATCAATCATTTGCTAAACGAGTAGACAATGTTCTCTCCTGTCAGGATCATCTCTCTGATCTTGAAAACCCTCAAGTGGAGATGCACCTCTTTATGCAGCTGTCTTCGCCTGTGCAAAATGAATCATCTGATCAGAACTGTCCCCCAGGGAGAGTGACAGAGCAACTTTGCCAGTTTGATCATGGTGTGCGTCGTTGCTTAGAGAAGATGTTCAATTCATCTATGTCTGACGCCTGTTGGAAACAGGCAACCCTACCAGTTTATCTTCGTGGCCTTGGTCTAAGAGAAGCCAACACAACAGCTCCAGCAGCCTCTATTGGAAGCTGTAATTTTGTTGCAACGTCATTTGTGGATAGCAGTGAGCACGCCAACCTCACCTCGTTTGACCAGAATTTGATGGTTTCTGGTGAACGACCAACTCGAGAGATTTTAAGGAGTGTACTGTCACACTATGAGGATATTGATTTCAAGGCTTCTAAACAATGTGAGTTCCAAGTCGTTCTGACTCATCACTGCTACGGAAAATCAAGGCTGAAAGTAACTTACAAGATAAAAGCACGTCTCAGCTCAGTCTCTGCCAGACATTCCGGGGCATGGCTTATGGCAATACCTAACCAGAAATTAGGCCTGTCATGTCTCCTTGGGAAGTTACAGTTGCTCTTCGTATGTGGCTTGGCATTCCTATGTTCCCATCTTCTCCTTCATCCGTTAGGTGTCCTTGTGGTACTGTCATCGATCCACATGGAGATCATGTCTTGGGTTGTGGTCATGGCTCACTAAGCAATAAAGGGCATGACACACTTGTGGCGTCATTTTCAACACAGTTTTTGCTGACAACCACGACTTCAAGAAGTTACAACAGTGCAACAGCCACAACAATGCTAGACCAGGGGATGTGTTTCATTCTGACTTCCTGCAGGGCCAAGCTGCGTATTTTACTGTGACCTTTAGGAATTCCCTGCAGGCATCATATCTCCTAGAATCAGCCACCCAACCAGCAGCAGCAGCTGCTGGAGGAGACTCCAAGAAGATTGCACGGTATGAAGATGAAGTTAACGCAGCTGGATGTGATTTCTATCCTCTAGTTGTAGAGACACTGGGATTTTGGTCTCCGAGTTCTTTAGAGATTTTAAAAATTATAGCAGGAACTGTTTTAACTACAGGGACAACGGTCTCTACAGTTATCCAGCATTTACTGCAACAACTTTTTTTTAGTCTTTGGCGGTATAATGCTAAACTGATTTTGGACAGACTAGCCATCTGTAATGTTGACAATGTTATGTGGGAGTATGTGTGATTTATTCGCCCACTGTTAGTGGGTAAATTATATATATATATATATATATATATATATATATATATATATATATATATATATGGGAAGGTGAATTGCAATATCTTGTGTGCGAATTGGCTTCTCGGTCTCTGCATCGATCCGACCAAGTTTGCCACAGGGTTGCCCTTCATTACTATCTATGGAAATTTGGTACTTTCAGCTCACGTCATGCACTTCTTCGATCTTTTGCTTGCTGGTCGATGGCGCATCAGATCTCCACTGGAGTTAGGTAGTTTGTTTGTGACCTTGGATGGTACACGCAGCACGTTTCGGTTGTTGCCGACGACATCGACTAAAGCGAGATATTTTCAACTGTATGTGGGTCTTTATCAAATAGACTGCATCCGTTTGCCTGTGTATGCGCGTCGAACAGCTGACTCGTTTGCTACAACTGTTTTCTGCAATGGTGGCAATGTCTTTGAAGTGACGACATCCAACGGGATGTCGAAATAGGCTGCAATTTCAAGTTGGTCATGCATGTGGAAGGCGAACATATTATCTGGGAGTTTGTGTTGGCTCCGCCTGATAACTGCGATGGCTCCGCCTGATAACCATGATGGCTTCGCCTGATAATCGTGAGGGCAGTCACATTCGTAAATTCTGTCACGTTCCGTTGTTGAAAGACGATAGATGTTTATAAGCAGTAGCCTACTAATCGTTAGTTATGTAGCGTTACGGAACTTCAACAGGAAACTTATTTCCAATCGAACGTGTAAGAGTGAAGAATGGGTTGCATGGAGGCCTTTCTTAGTGTTACTAAGTAGTTGAGTTTCTGTTAGTTAATTGGCCTCTCTCTTTCCTTTGGCTTTCTTTTACACTTTTGTTCAATTTCGTGTCAAGAATGGGTCATCAGCTAGTGTCCAATAAGTGTAGGTTTCGTTTCACTGCTTCGTTTAGCCTTAATTGAAATGTGCTTTCACATCACTAACTCACCTTCAATCTTTTTGGCGAAATTCACACACAGCAATGGTGCAGCTGTAGAATGAAGGCACTTTGTGTGACGTGATTATGCGCAGTGACTTACATTTCCGTGTTAGCATCTTACAAGCGATTCGTTTGTTTTTACTGTACTAATTCCTTCTTTCGTAGAAAGAAACAGGGAAGAAAGTGTGAAGGACCAAGTGATTGCAAGTCGTTCAAGACGATCTATGTGGAGGCTACTACGTATGAATGACTGAGTCGCTTTTGAAATGTAATAACGTGGTATATTTCAAGGTCAGAGTCGCCTGAAGCATCTAGGGTTGTCTCTTGTGTATGCTATTTCTTGGCCTTGGAAAACAATACCAAAACAATACGCCACTCAACACAGCAAGTACTGTAAATCCAGAAATTTCGTACCAATGAAATTTTAGTTATTTTCGTACAGATAACTGGTTGTACTAAAATAACATGAATACTAAAATTTAGATTTATAGATAGATGCACTTGGCTTCGGCTACAGTACAGTACCGATGTCCTGTACTGAAATAGAATGTTTACAAACTACTTCATGGGCAAAAGTTCTAAAATTTATGAGTACTAATATTTCTGGATTTACAGTATTTGATTTGCGGCTCATGGCCTTAAAGTATATTAACGTCTATTGCGCGTCCCTCAGTTGGTGAAGTGTTCCTTTAACTCAAGCATCTTTCAATGGCAAAATTACTTAGTGGTCCAGACCTTAAAATAAGGATTTCAAATTGATGGACCACTCAGCCGTAGCTGCCATTTTGAAGTGGTCTCTTGCAGCCACCATGGACAAAAGTTGAAGTACACCCACTGAACCAGCAACCCTAACCCTGGCAAATGTTTTTTCCAAGCTTGCCGACCTTTGTAACCAAACGATTTAAGTCTTGTTGTCTTCTCATTGATGGACTTTTGGATCTGCTGTTGTTAAAGCTGACACAATCGTTTTGCCATTGCTCTCCGGTTCTCTTTCACAAACGTTTACCAAATGATGATGGTCTCTCGGCGTTGTCTTGGATGGTCTACTCGTACGCTTTCTTGTCTCTACACTTCCTTGTTCGCGATACTTTTTTCAGGGTTGTTGCAATAGTGCTTTGTGATCATTTTAAGCCTTGTTTACAATATGAGCTGCTCGTGTGAGCAGCTGCCAGTAGCGCGAACAGATCACTGTTCTGCTGTTTCTGCTGCCGTTGCCGGTGATGCGGGACTGTTGACAATACAATGGCGTGGGACACGGATTGTGTAGGGTGTGTGCTAAAAGCAAGTACGCTGGATTTACATGATAGATCCAGGATATATATATATATATATATATATATATATGTATGTATGTATGTATGTATGTATGTATGTATGTATGTATGTATGTATGTATGTATGTATGTATATATGAAGACGCGTGATATAAAGTTAATGAGTGATTGGCTATCATCCAGCGGCAGCCGCTAGTCTTGCTGCTGAAATGGATTGATCCTGTTCTGAGCAGCTCACCCTTGGTCTGAGCAACTTGTTGCTCGGATGAACAGCGGTTCGTTCGTGTTACCGGCAGCCGCTCACACAAGCCACTAATATTGTAAACCAGGCTTTAGAGTCTCTGCTATCTTGGTTGTGGTAGCTCACCTTTTGCCATGCCACCAATCGTAGTACACTCTTTAGAGGTCAACTCCTTGCCTTTGCCCATTCTAATAGGTATTCAAAACACATGAAACGTTAATGAAGTTACTGATAAATATTGATAGATATAGTGCTGATTTGCAGGTACGTGACCGGATCTAGTAGGTGGTGTTTCTCCTATAGGAAACAGAGCTATCGCTAATGAATACAGCCAAACATTGCCTCGAACTTCCAGACCAGAGAGCATGCAAAGGGCGTGAAAATGATTTCAAAATAGCCTAAGCCAATCACAATCAGCATCTTAGAACCGGAATGTCGGTTGTAAATTCTGATTGGTGTAGCAGTAATTGGTTATGCTAAGTGACTAATGCTGATTATACGCGTGTGAAACAGGGTTCTAGCCAGGATTTTGGGAAGGTGTAGTGGTATGTGCATGGCACATGAGTCTGGCATATGGATGTGGCATGTATGTGTCTGTGCAAATTTCTGAAATAAGAATTACTGCTGGTTTGGGGGAGTAGCCTCTACAAATCACACTGAGTGGCAGACTGATAGTAGGGTATGGATTACATTCTTAAATTTATTAACTTAAACTTGTTCTCATTACCAATACAATGCTAGAGATATACAATTACAAACTCATGATTCAGTTTGTCAGCCAAGGCTTGGTTTTACGGGGCGAGGCTAGAATTAATTTTTATATCTGGGAGCTTTCCACTTTTTAGGCGTGGTTGTGTTTGGAAATTTACTGGAAAGAAGGACACTAGGACAAAGATCACTGTGTTGTAGAAGATGTGCACGTAAAGGACAACATATAGGCTAAGTCTTATTCAATATACCTGACTATAGACTGGTGTATTTGCGACTAATCACGTGGTAGTGTCTCGCTAGTTACTGCTGTCTCTTGGCGTTTTTTCACCAACAACCTAGTAAATTGTAAAGAGGGCATGTGGTCGCGTTTTACTGAATTCTAAAATCTGGTGTGCATCTACAAACATGGGAGGTTTCTGACCCCAAACTTGATGCACTGTGCAGTATTGGGAGTAAATTGTGAAGTAGAAACCATGGTTTTGCGCCTCAGCAGTCGTATTAGGTGGGATATCGCTACTCTGTTGAGATTTCTTTGCGTTGAGTGCTGTTTTCAATGAGTTACGATATTCCTCTATTAGTTTGTAATACGAGTTCATAATGTTCGCTTGTTCTGTTCTTCTGTAACTCTATCAAATTGATTTTCGAGTTTGCTGATAGTTGTTAATGTTTTGATAATATAAGGAGTCATTACTAGCCTAGGGGATTGATGTTGAAGAGATATATGTATTTTAATACCTACTCTACATATGCATCTAATATGGAGAAGAGAAAAATTGGAGAAACTGTTCATCCTGGAAGAGATTGCCAGTCTTGTGCTAGATGTGGCATCACTGCAGAGATCCAGAAATTGAAGAAGAGTTGAAACAGTGGGTAGTGGCTGCTCTTAAAATCAATGCAACCCAAAGTCTTGTTTGTGTCATAAATGTGAACAATAATCACTCACGGTATTAAGTATTATCAAAACATCACTATCATACAACCATAAATTCATCAGAGAGAGTCTCTTCCTAGAGGAATAGTGAGTATGTACTACAAGTATATGCAAATGAGATCAATTTTCCAATAATTGTAAAGGCATGTAACTGCAGTTTTTATTATTAATAGATAGTTATTAAATTAATTGATAAGTTGACTAATTGTTACACAGTCATTACTTGAATATACTGTACTAGACACGTTCAGTACTTAATTTGTTGCTGTGCTACAGACATGCATTGTGTATTACATCAGACGATTCTTTTCAAGACAGATCAACATGTAATTAAGCTAAACAGTAGAATATGCTAGCAAGTAGTTTGACAAGTTCTTCAGTGTACAGTAGCCTTACATTTACAGTCACTGCTGATTTTGGCGTTAGCATCAGCGGTAATGCAAGGTGATTACAAGTGGCATTCGTAGATTTGAGCACACCGCTGTCTCAAAGAATCTAGTTTTCTGACAACACCGTACGATGATAGCACGGTAGACAAGCTTCTAGTGAGAAAGGCGTCTAGTGGTGTGTCGAGTCAATGGTGTTGCAGTGCTTAGTTGAGTTGCCACTTCCGGCTTAGCATGGCATTGACCATGCAACTTTCCTCTGCCCAAACAAGGTCTCAAATTGTGCTGTTGACTTCACAGGTGTTCGAACTACAAGCCCGTATGTCATACTATGTAACACATGCTACACACACACACACACACACACACACACACACACACACACACACACACACACACAGATTATTTCACAAGGCTAAGGTATTTATGTAATACTTATTTTTGTTTGGTTATATGTATATAGTATTTAACATTAATGTTTGTTTATTTTACGTAATAATTAATCAGTTAGTGAAGTACAGTTTTAGTAGTCTGATTATGAAACAATGTTGGTTTCCAAACGTTTCCTTTCCGATGAGTGTCTTAATTATAGTTTTCTCTACATTTAGGCAAAGACAGAAATGTTACCATCAGTGCAGACTTTGCAAAGGTTGGGCTACAAGTTGTATGGCAGTGTGGGAACAGCAGACTTTTACTCAGAACATGATGTTAAAGTATGGCAATGGCATCTGTTTATAATTTTTATGATGTCGAAGAGCTTGTTGTGTATGACTGGCAGATAGAGGGTGTAGATTGGCCATTCCAGGAAACTGATGGTAGTGCATCTACTGGAGTTGATGACTCATATCCTGAGTTGGGTATTGCTGACTATTTGTCTCGTCAGAAGTTTGATCTTGTTATTAACTTGCCAATGAGAAATCGGGGTTCTCGTCGTCCAGCAAATTATGTTACATGGGGATATCGAACTCGTCGTATGGCAGTCGATTACTCAGTGCCACTCATTACCGACATAAAATGTGCAAAGTTGTTTGTTAAGGTAGACAATTCTTTAGCGTTTATGTCTTGTTTTGTATCAGAATTTTTCAACAGGCTTTGAGTAAAATGCAAGGGAGACGTTTGCCAGTGCGGACGGATATTGACTGTTTGACAGCACAGCGTTTAGTGCGATTGCCTGGTTTAATAGATGTACATGTACATGTAAGAGAACCGGGGGCTACTCACAAGGAAGACTGGTCAACGGCTACTGCAGCAGCTCTTGCTGGTGGTGTCACTATGATTCTTGCTATGCCAAACACTAATCCTGCTGTTGTCGACGTTGAAAGCTTTGAGGTTGTGAGAAAGGTTTGCTATGTGTATATGTTGTAGAGTTGTTTTAGTTATCTTTAAGGTTGTTTATTGTCAGCTTGCAGCAGCTGGAGCTCATTGTGACTACTGCTTGTATGTTGGTGCTGGACCTAATAATGCAACACTGATACCAGCACTTGAAAATGCTGCTGTTGCCTTGAAGATGTATCTTAATGAAACATTTACTACACTTAGGTTGGATAGCATGTCAGTGTGGATGCAGGTTCTGGAGTTTCTTGCCTATTGGTTTGTTTATAGACATTGAAATTGTTTGTTTGTTTGTAGCATTTGGAACATTGGCCTAAAAACATGCCAATTGCTGTTCATGCAGAACGGCAGACTATGGCTGCAGTTCTTTTGTGTGCAGAGTTTTTCAAAAGACCTATTCATGTGTGTCACGTTGCAAGGAAGGATGAGGTAGACATCAATTTAGTTTGTAAAGCAAGTGAACTTTGAGTATGCAACATCCTGTGACACTTGTAACTGTTAACAACAATGATATCAAATTAAAGTACATGTATGTGTATTTATTTTGCAGATTGAACTGATTCGTATGGCTAAGAAGTGTGGACAAAAAGTCACTTGTGAAGTCTGTCCACATCATTTGTTTCTCTCGGAGGATGATTTACAGTGGTTGGGAGAGGGCATGTCACAAGTTCGACCACAACTCTGCAGTAGGGAAGATCAGCAGGCTCTTTGGGACAATATAGACATTATTGACTGCTTTGCTACTGATCATGGTATGAGTGCTTGATGATGGAATTATTAGTTTGTGGATGTAGCGTCATTTAAGTTGTGGATTTATATGTACAGCACCACACACTGTAAATGAAAAGATGTCAAGTACTCCTCCTCCTGGCTTTCCTGGTCTTGAAACCATGCTGCCTCTCTTGCTGACAGCAGTTCATGATGGCCGCCTTACCATTCAAGTTAGTATATTGTTTGATTGTTTTTTGATTTTATGATGCAATGAAACGAATATCATTGTTGGGGAAGGGCAGTAATTGGTTACTGTACCAAGTTGCTTATTACTTTGCTTAGTCACCCATGATTACTTTTCCACACATACGATATTACCGAGCATAAGGTTCATACGCCAATATGTGAGTGTTATGAACCAATAGGACCTCGGGGTACTAGCACATGCGCTTGTTTATGAGGTGTGGTGGCCAGCTGTCTCCAAGTAGCAGAGTGGGTAGATGAATGATGGAAATCTATAGACAGAGATGTTAGAACAAAGTTCTTTTGAGGGTGCGATATTGTCGATTGCTGTCTGTCAACAATAGGAAATTTTTTGTTACGCCCACTTTCCATTATGTCAGCTTCTAGAGAAGGTTTCCATACCTAAAAAAGAACGCTGTTTCAGCAATGTTGATGATAATGATGACGATGATGACAATTGCAGCAACAACGGGGACTTCGAGACCGACTGACGTTACTGACGAAGATATGATCACGTAGCAATTATGACCAGTATTTTAGACAAAATACTACTTAGAGTAGTAATCAATGCAACACTCGATCAGACGAATTTCAGTTGTTCACTTAGAGGCGCATACTCTTCTATCTCTATCAACTTTTTCTATTCCTGAAAGAGCCTGATTTCACATGTAGGTGCATGTGCTTTTATGTGTGGTAATATGGTATACATCTTGGAGTTAATGCTAGAGCATGTGGTTTGACTTACATATTAAAGGGGAACTCACACAGAAAAACAAATTGCTCTTGAAAAATGGCCTTGTTTTCGAGAAGTTCAACGGTACCCTAGTCGCTAGCCAAGCATCTCTGTAAAGGAGAAATCACAGTTTGAATGCTCCCAGACAAAGAAGGTGCACGAGGCATGACGGCACTGGAGGATGATCTGGATCATTTTGTATTGGTAAAATCTCAATTAGCGCAACGCGACTCTTTACATCAAATCACTTGATTGGAGACAACGCTTGAACATTCACCTTCACTTTGAGGTAGGTGCCGCTTCATAGCGATGAGAGGAAAACGCTGGAGGC
This sequence comes from Corticium candelabrum, assembly GCF_963422355.1. Classification (NCBI taxonomy): domain Eukaryota; kingdom Metazoa; phylum Porifera; class Homoscleromorpha; order Homosclerophorida; family Plakinidae; genus Corticium; species Corticium candelabrum. The sequence continues at coordinate 7,836,657 of NC_085093.1, forward strand.
ATTCTTTATGACTTCTCATGTGCATAGGTCTGGAACCTCGAGGATACATGCATCAACTACCGCTTTGATGTGTAGTGCTGTAAAAAGACTGGAACCGAGGAAACTACAACGCTCTTACATCTGTCATAACCCTAACCCTATTCCTCTCACTAGCTTTGCTTTGAAATCTTTCTCAAAGCAATCCGACTGAAATGATCTACGCTTACTCTGGAATGTGGTCCGACTGCCTTCCTTTTTAGCCTCAAACACAGACTCCACTCTCTTAACCATCCCCAATCGAATTGAAATCTAAACAGACTTCTTTCTTCGTTCCCAGTACCTTCACGACAAACTGTACAAGTGAACGGCATACTAATGAATCTGAGATATCTCAAATTGGAGTTAGGAAACTTTAGATCAACTAGAAGAGTCGTAGACTAGAACACTGCAAAGCGGAAGTTGATGCAGTGTTTCCTCGGATTTCCAGACCTACACGCATGAGAAATCATAACGAATGGCTTCAGCATTTTCCTCTTATCGCTATGAAACTACACGTACCTCACAGTGAAGGTGAATGTTCTGTCACATATTGTTGGGCAGGGGTACAATATTCACTAAAGATGGGAAAGCTGGCTATCACTAAGACTTATTTTTGTTCGCAGGTCTTCAGCTTGCCTTTTAGAAAGGAAATCGTGCGGAATAAAGTTGTGTGATTTCGGGGAACATTACTGTTAATGCGAATTCATTTGTGCGATAATAAGTTCAACCCAGCTAATTTGTGCGGGAGGAAATCTGATTTTATTAATTTAATTGTGCGATGAGCTGCGATCTTACAAAATTGCAAATCTTTTGCTGCACAATTTTTTCTTGCGAGGGATGCTGTAAATGTGTTGGCTGATGTTCTTGCAAGACATCAGAGCTTTATTCAACACGTTTTCTACATTAGTACTGCGTTCTCACTAGCAACTTCAGAACTGAGGCAGACCAGATAAATTTTCTTCAAGATTGCCATTAAGGTCTCATATTAATGCCAATTTTGGCCAGCTAGATCAATTTTTATGATACTAGCACGGTTCTGAAGTCTAAAAATAACAACGTGGTATTAATGTGACATGAGCATATTGAAAGTATTAGGCTCCTCTCTCTATTGGTGTTGACTTAGTTTCTAACCAACTTTGGCTTTGACTTAGCATGTCCAAACACTGCAGCATTTTATATAGGAGCAGTGAAATTGATGGCAGTTTGCACACAATGACCTTATTCAGCTGATTATATTTGTCCTGCTGGACTTTAAATGTTGTTTGCACAAACACAAGTAAATTTTCTGTATTATAAATTGAGCATGCTGTTCGTCAGGTAACTAAACCAGTTCTCAAAATTAATGAAAGGGAGCACCACAGTGCTGAACCCTGGGCGCCGAGATATTGACCTCTTTCCAGTTCTGGGTACTTTGGTTGTACAGTAGAATTAGCGATGTGCTACCAAACGCACTGCTAAGCAGGAAACTTACCTATACGTGTGTTCTTAGAACACCCAACGATTGATTTTAGTCTCAACAACGATGCACAGGTATGTTCTTCAGTTGCAACAATGCCTAAAGTCTGTTCGATTATTGGCGAGGACGTGGGAACTGCGGTTAATAGATAAGGAATTGAGGAGCAGAGATGGGCGTTGTTAATTCCGGCTAGTGAAATAAACAGTTCCAGTTTAGCTATGAACTTAGGTTCAAAGGTTCAACCAATGCCTCAACTACATGAGCTTGCTAGCTACAGCTGTTTTACTTATCAATCCATAGTTCAAAGTACGTCCCCGTCAGCTTTCAAGTAGTGGGCATTATAGCGGTGGCTTTGAAGTTATCAGACACCTGGTGTAAATGCAAGAGGAGGGCAGGGCCAAGCGCATGTCATCCAGGAAGTTACAAATTGTGTCGTAATAAAGAACCAATCACATTATTCATTAACTGATCTGGAACCTCCCCCTTGTGAGCTTTCCAATGATGTTGGAATCAACCTGCTAGGACGTCCACTTCAGGGGATACGGGGTTTTTCCCAAGTCCTCTCTAATATTTGAACAGACTGTAGGTTTAACAACATCAAACAGTTGCTGCACAGGTATTGGTAAGCACCTACTTGCAAGCATGCACAAATTAACATCACGTGGACGCCACTAGACACAAACACCTCAACTCTTGTTTATTAATCAGGTGACTGAGAAAGGTCAGGCAGTCTTATCATCAAAAGGTAAATCACTTCGGTGCAGTGCTTTGTCGCAGGTTTACTTACTCTCTGTTCACCTACTCTCCATTCGCTACGGCCTTGAAGGTACACTCGAAAGTCATGATCAGTAATCAAAATTGTAACATCCTGCGTGACTCCGCCTATACTAGTGGACAAGCTCCAACAACCATATGTCGAGATTACACGAGCGATAACAGTGAACACACTCTGTACATTCTAGAATTGTTCACATGATCGTTTCCATCAAATCGGTATTTCTGTCAAGTATGTTGTTTGCCACTTCCGGAAAACGACTACTATAACCTTTGCTACTCCTAGGGTTAATGACACATGGTTCGAAGTAGCATAATGTGGTGCACTGATAAGGGCAGGAATAGACGTGTTGGGCACTGAAGTGCGAATGTGCTTCTGTTGAAAGGAGAGTCAACATTGGTAGTGGTCTTCAGACCTCAAAGGCTCAGACATAACTTACATCAGCATGCTTAGGCGTGGCTACATGGCGCAATAGCATGGTCACAGACATTTTTTGGCACACCTTCACCTTTGCTTTAGTCATAGAACTGTTCTATGCAATAATAGTCTTTCTTGATTTTTAACAAGTTTATGGTTGTACTGCTATAGCAAACAGAACACTATTTGACAAACTCTAACAATTACTGTTTTTTCCAATGCTAATCGCTGTGCATAGATTTCTAGATTCTTGTCTTCGTGCAAGCAACTCTAGTTCAAGCAGCACTTGTCACATATTTCGTGTGAGTGGAAGGGGAGGAAGGATTGACTTGCAAAGCTAATACTTCTCCACATGCACAGACAGTTTATTCATACCTAGTAGATTACGTTAGCAGGACCGGTCTACTTGTTTCCAGTGAATAAGATGCTCATACACCAATAGGGACAGTTGCTGACACATTAGTTTGTACCGCCTGTGAATTCGCAGGACCATCTGCCATATGGAGGCTGTCACCTGATCTATCTTGTAATGGGTAGCACTCTATCTTGTAATGGGTAGCACTCAGGTAACCGTAAGACAAGTATTCTCAACAACAGGTTTTCATATTGAAGCGACTAAGTGTGCTATAATGTTACCTTGCATTCACTCACAGTGTCGTACTGAGTACAAGGGTCAGTTGCCTGTGATTTCCAGCACTCGATAGAATACAAGAAGCGATCTAAAGCTGTGTGCATTGCACACTCTGCTAGGCATTCAGAGTTCAGAACAGTACACATCCATCTAAGGTCAGGGACAGTTTCAAACAATTTTATGCTTTAAACATTAGTGTTACTAAGAGTATGTGAGGATGGTTGTGTGATTAACAGAACAAGAGTGGCTGTCAAGAAATATGAGAAATAATGTACCAGGAAAATAGTGTGGCTGGCGGCCAAGCTATGTATTGCTGGGGAGTATTGCTGGAGAGAACCCTGCTATGAAAATGACATGTGACTTGCTCATGAGTTTATACAGGAATTTTGTAGTGTTGACTGACGAACTCTTTCTGGCAGTGTCTTTACTGAACTGATTTTCTTAATTAGGAAGGAATCTCAAAAGGACAAGCCAACAACAATGAATTGTGTCTGTGTCACTACTATATTAATACCTTGCTTTTGACATTGGGCCATTATAACATGAGTTTTATCAATGTTTTTGTTATACATGTATGTTGAGGTACAGTACCGGCAATAAGTAACCTAACATTTTTATCGTATCGTATCGTATCGTATCATATCGTATCGTATCGTATTGCGTATCGTATCGTATTGCGTATCATATATCGTACCATCTGGTATCTTATCTTAATTGTATCATATATCATATTGCGTATCGTATATCCTATGGATGGTATCTTATCTTAATTGTATGGTATCATCTTTTATCTTATCCTATCCTACATAGTATCTTTTATGGTATCCTATGATATCGTATCGTATCGTATCGTATCGTATCGTATCGTATCGTATCGTATCGTATCCCATCGTATCGTATCGTATCGTATGGTATCGTATCGTATCGTATCGTATCGTATCGTATCGCTGTCAGCTTACTTATTGCCGGTACTGTATAGCAGCATGTCATTATTAATTAGGTATGTTACTATGCTACCGTAGTCTTGTACCCAGCCGTATTTTCTTGTGGCTTTGTTTTGTTGTGTAATGGGTATTGGCTACACATGGAAATATGCTTCTTTGCACTCTCAGCTGTAATGTGGATATGATTTTGATTGACTTGTATCATCATCATCATGATAGACTACAACAGTGGCAGTTACAGGTCATCTATTGCATCAGCGTGTCAACATAGTTTCTCCATCGTGATTCACTATGATATCAAAAGATCAACCTCAGACTACTGTGACTACTGTAATTTGCTGTATAACAGCACCTCACCTTGTAATGGCATGCTGTTAAAGCTACCAGCTCTAGTTGCAACAGTTTTAGTAAGAACTCACTTATAATGACATGCTATTGAAAGCAAGATATGAAAGTGGCATGTTTTCAGCAATAGATGTACTACTGCATTTGGGTTTAACAGATGCAGTCAGTTAATCTTTGAGATGTGCTAAGATATTGTAATTGCAGCTTATTCAGCCTGGATGTAAATACAAAGGGGATAACTGTTTACCACTCGTAGTACACTGGAAGGATACGTTGGCTTAGCGGTTGGACAACTCATGCTGAAATCCATGCGTTGATTCATGGCTGTTTGCCTTAGACATGTGTCAGGTTGACACCAGTGACCTTTTTTACTCGCACTATATTAGGTACCTTTCTTCTAGTTATTTGTTAGTAAGTAGGTACTTGGCAGTCAACCCTTGATTTGTTTTTGCTGTTTGTTTGGTAAACTACTGTTTATCACTTTCCTTGAGTCACCAAGAAGAATGACATGTTTTTCCTTTAACAAGAGATCTAGTGCTAATGGCTTACCTGTATTTTTGTATCACGCTAGATACATGCCCTGTCCTTTGTATACGCAAAATACTGTAGTGTTCTGATGGAAGACTCAGTCTTAATGTGTGGACACGCCACGCACAATCTTTGTTACAATGTCCCGGATGTGTTGAATGAATTCAAATCTTGCTCTTCGTGTTTTTTGCACTCTCTGTGTAGTGCTTGGTACAGAAAATGCTAGATTGGATTTGGTGCAAATACAATCAGAATTTGGAGAGAAACGAAAACGCAAGAAGTGTAGCTTCAATTGGCAAGAAATCTTCGATTGCTTGAAGCTTTGCGAATGACGACAACACATACAGCACATACAGTGTACATAGGACTGGTGTGGTGTGTGTTCGAATGAACTGGATTCCATGGTGTAGCGTTTACGTCATCGAGAATGTTACAGGGGTCGACCCCTCATGAAGGGACTTCGTGCAATTTTTGAATTTTTTATTCCTCGCGTGCCAAGTGTGTATGCCAATTTTGGTTGCGAACGGACAAAACACGTGGCTACGTATCGCAAACACACACACACACACACACACACACACACACACACACACACACACACGACAATTTGAGCTTTATATATATATATATATATATATCAATTGTGTTTTTCAGGACATCATCGAAAAGTTGTATACAAACCCAATGAAGATTTTTGGTTTACCTGAACAGCCAGACACGTTTGTTGAGGTAGATCTAGACACTGAGTGGCAGATTCCTGATGCTATGCCACAGTCTAAATGTGGTTGGACTCCCTTCAGAGGAAAGAGAGTGTATGGGTCTGTTCGGAAAGTAGTTATTCGAGGAGAAATGGCATACATTGATGGGAAGGTTATTTTGTATTTAGTTAAAATTATGGTACTGTTATGTAAAGCACTGGTTGTGTTAGGTTCTTGTTAAACCAGGTTTTGGTCAAGATCCTCTGTTATTTGCTGGAAGCCGAATGTTGAGGTCTTCAAATTTGAATTCAACAGTAAAATGGAAACGAGAAGTGAAGCCCTTCACAGGGACACGTATCAGAAGAGATTCAGAAGGGCCTGGAACAGGGACACGAATCAGAAGAGATTCAGAAGGGCCTGGAACTTCAGGTGAGGCTACTTATAGGAAGAATGTCATGCTCCCATCCTTATAAGTATTCTTGTCAGATGTGTTCTTTCCAGTGTTCTGTGCTTACTCACAATTTTTTAGAATTTATTGGACATTAGTTTAGCATTAACATAGTGAGTTCTCTTTGGCTGCTTATGGCTAGAGGCGACATTGCTTGGTTTCTGCCTCTAAAATCACAAGAACAACAAAAGCAAGTGCTCAATTTGCAGAAGTTTTAAAATATATGTGAACCACAGGAAAATATACTGGCTGTCTTGAAAGCCTCTATCGCTTGTTCTTAGCTAATTATCACTTGGAATTAGAATTTCTCTGCATTCCAGCAATACATTATTATCACTGATTATGAACAGCATAGTTTGCTATTTTATGGGTTATCTGGCAATGAGATCTTTACAAGACGCTTGACTACTCAAATAGCGTTTGACTCTTGCTGTGAAGTATAGCTAGCACAGAGCCAACACCACACTGCATGGAATGCACATGTCAGTCACATATGGATGACTTTAGCGGTTACAGTGAGCTCTTCAGCCAGCTCAGTGAAAACTAGCTTGTTCGACAAAGGTTGTTCAAGTATGGCGGAAGAAATCTGTTACAAATGTTATTCCAAACTGTCATGTCCATTTTTCCCAGATTAGAGTCTCAGGAGAGATAGAACTGACTTGTGTAGTCTACATACATATTGGAGCACTTTCTGCTATGGGTCATTCATAAATGTCTGAACAGAATGCAGTGTTCGAAATTCCCAAAATTCGCTAGCCGCCAGTGTAAGAAATGGGCGTGGTTACAGCCGCCTTGGACACCAGACCGTCTATTTTCATGCTCCCTATCAGAAGGTTTATGCACAGGACAAATTATTTTACAAACAATTATAATTTTCACACTCAAGCATTAATTAAAGCAAGTCTGTTGACTTGTTAAAACTAAAATTATCTTCAGCAGCTGGTCTAGCTAACAATCCGGGGCTGCAATCCACACCGGGGCTGCAATTCACACCGTGTCTGGGGCGAGGCTACTCGAGTCTAGTACCACTGCGATAGTGATGAAGACGGCTTCCTCTGTCATCTTGCATGCACGAGATTTGTACTGTTGACGCCCTGTTTCTTGCAGCACCTAGCACAGTAAGACGATGATTTCCTTGTTAGCCCTAGACTGCTACACTTATCACTATGCGCTAGTTACTACGCGGTAAACAGCTAGAATGTTTCGATAGCTCCAAACCAGACTCAAGTAACCGCAAACCAACTACTGCAAACCAGCGTTCCTTGGAGTAGGTGCAACATGTAACACTAGGGTTGAAATCCGAAACCATAGTCTGAAGACACCTACAAGTGTGCTGCTACCAGCTGTGGTGTGTTGTTGATTCCTAGCAACATGTACACTTGTACAGTACACACGCGTCTCTCTCTATTCCCCAAACATAAAGTCACGGAAGTTAGTAATGAGATGCGGTCACACCAATCCAACCTGCATGACACAAATGTTTTGAATACATTCTGCCTGCTACAGAGTGTCACATTACAACACTGTAAAAAGTTGCCACTCAACAGTAACAAGATTAGCTAATTAGCTGCACACGCACAATTTGACTCCAGAGACTGCAAGCCGCTTAGCACCGCAGATTTAGCAGATTTATCAAAGCTGGCGACTAGCTTTGAAACATGCAGTCGCCAACGGAAAGTTTTAGTCGCCATTGGCGAATTGGCGATCGCAATTTCGAACACTGGAATGTATAGTGGCCTCTAGACCATCTTTCACTCCAACTCCCACTTGTCCGTAGTGTAAAAGTATATCTGGAGGATGTGGTCAGTCAGTATCACAACAAACATGATTAGCTAACCTCCTTAGTACTCTCCAACAGCAATAGGGTGGACACCACCACACTTCTACCGAAGAGCTATGAACAGTGTGCCAACCAACCACGGGGGGAATGGCTTCATCTAGCTTCCCGCTAAGAGCTTAGTTGGTACATATATATATATATATATATATATATATATATATATATATATATATATATATATATATATATATATATGTACACACACACGTATATACTGGATGTGATTTCTATCCTCTAGTTGTAGAGACACTGGGAGTTTGGTCTCCTAGTTCTTTAGAGATTTTAAAAATTATAGCAAGAAGAATTGTTTTACTACAGGGACAACGGTCTCTAAAGCTATCCAGCATTTACTGCAACAACTTTCTTTTAGTCTTTGGCGGTATAATGCTAAACTGATCCTGGACATCCTGGACAGACTAGCCATATGTATGTTGACAGTGTTATGTGGGAGTATGTGTGATTTGTTTGCCCACTGTTAGTTGGTAAAATATATATATATAATATATATATATATATATATATATATATATATATATATATTTCTTTGGCTTTTTAATTAATGCTAGACTAATTTTAGAACGTTTAGCACTAAATAGTAAAGACACGGTTGTTGGAAATAGTTAAATTTAAATGTATGTATGTATGTATGTATGTATACATATCAAGAGACACAGAGGACACTAAAGAGATTCATCACTGTTATCAGTGGACATGCCATCATCATACATACATATATATATATATATATATATATATATATATATATATATATATATATATATTCCCGGATGTGTCAAGTCGTTGTGAAACATTTGAATCTTCTGCATCTTCTGGGCTATTCTCATTACTGCGTTTGGCATTGTGTTTCGTTTCATCTCGCCATGACCAGTGAGACGGCATCGTCTTCAGGAAACGCTGAAATTGCCATCAGTGACGATGACGACGATGTTAACGGGGATGTTGCTGACACACGTACCTTTCTATGCCCTATTTGTGAGAAAGGTTTGGATCATATAAAGAATGCGCACCACCGCTCTAAAACGCGCCAAATAGGTGGTGCAAAGCGTGCTCAGCCACGTGTTGATTCTATTAATATAAAATACCCGTATACTCTCTTTATCAGTCACGATTTAGGTTCTGTCCCACCATTAACGTTGCAGGTGGCGCAATAAATGCAGGTCGCTTACATAAACCAACAGAACAGGAGTGGCTACGGCTAATTTGCAGAGAGTAGACTTCCCTTCTTGCGTACGCTAGTTACCTGCCTTGTTCGCGGGAAAATTATGGCGGTCGCTGATATTTACGCAAGAGTGCATGGAGTTTGCTTTGGTCCTGATCCACAGCGTGATGTCATCGATTTCATGCAGCGTCGAGGACTTATTTCAAGGCAAGAAGAATGCAACAACTGTCATGGTGTGGCCATGGCAATAAAATCGTTTAAAAGATGCAAGGACGGTTACATTTGGCGATGTTCTGAAAAAAACTGCAGAATGCAACGGTAATTTTTAAGTATGCAAAATGTGGTAGCCTAAAAACATTATATTACTCTAAACAGAAATTCTTCATTATATATATATATATATATATATATATATATATATTATAGTTCAGTTCGACGTGATTCATTTTTTCAACAATCAAATGTTCCTTTGACAACTTGGTTACTTGTAATCTACCACTGGTGTTTTGAGACACCTGTGTCTCAAATGAAGGATGTTTGTAAAGTATCTCTAGTCACTGGAATCCAGATGTACCAGTACCTAAGAGATGTGTGCTCGTGGAAACTCCAACAAAATGTTATTAGACTTGGCGGCATTGGTCCAGTTCAGTCCAACATTGTTGAAATAGACGAATCCTGTTTTTCCCACAAACCGAAGGTAATTGCATTGAACATTACACTGTTGACTGTTAAGAGTTATCCTGTGAAATTATACAGCATCACAGAGGAAGAGCACCACGTGACCCAGTGTGGGTTTTTGGAATTGTTGATGTAACACAGCAGCCAGCACTGGGTTACATGGAAATAGTTCCAAGAAGAGATGCTGCGACACTTCTACCGATCGTAGCACAACACGTCCTGCCTGGCACAATAGTACATTCTGACGAATGGAGAGCGTACAATCGGATTAACACACTCCCCCTGGTGGCAGCTCACAGGACAGTTAACCACTCTTTACATTTTGTGGACCCTGGCACTGGAGTACACACACAACATATTGAATCATATTGTAATCGAGTGAAAACAAAACTGAAAAAAATGAAAGGGTGCCATCGCCATATGCTGCCGTCATATTTGCATCAATTCATGTGGCGGGAGCGTCATGGCGTGACTCACGCGGCAGCCTTTGCCGCCATCACGTTGGATATCAGCCAGTGGTATCCAGTACCCTAGCTAGCTGTCTCTCAACTTCTTCTAGCGTTGCAGTTTAACCTAAACAGTTGTGTTGTAATAGTAAGTTCAACTTGTCTTATAACAGTAGTAGGTAATTACGTAAAAAGCTGACAAACCTTGTTCTTTTTTTTGCAAATGTGTAGTTACCCGGATGGAATTAATATTAATTGATAGAGGGTTGGGTTGCAGCTTCGTTGTTGTTGAAAGAAAGCCTAGACGCTGCATGAAAAAATCCATGACATCACAGTGTGGATCGGGACCAAAGCAGACTTCAGGCACTCTTACGTAAATATCAGCGACCGCCATAATTTTCCCGCGAACAAGGCAGGTAACTAGCGTACGCAAGAAGGGAAGTCTACTCTCTGCAAATTAGCCGTAGCCACTCCTGTTCTGTTGGTTTATGTAAGCGACCTGCATTTATTGCGCCACCTGCAACGTTAATGGTGGGACAGAACCTAAATCGTGACTGATAAAGAGAGTATACGGGTATTTTATATTAATAGAATCAACACGTGGCTGAGCACGCTTTGCACCACCTATTTGGCGCGTTTTAGAGCGGTGGTGCGCATTCTTTATATGATCCAAAGGTTTAGCTTCTGACAACGCTAGATGGCAGCATGTCAACGTAGAACACATTTCGAGACGTGTATTTCCGTCGGCCGCCTTTTTGAAGAAACACGGGCGTAATCTCTGCTCATCTTGTGGGTTTACCTATTCGAGTCGCTGGACGACATGCCGTCGCTCGCAAGGTTCCAATAGTTCTCGTTGTCGAGGTCTGATGACAGGTCCAGAACACTCTACGTGGTTATCGAAGTCTACTGTCTCAGTTGCGGTTCCTTCGAATTCGGTTGAGTCCGAATGTTCATCATTGTCTCCTTCCAGTACGGAAAGTTCACCAGATTCTACCGACCTCGTTTTGGAAGCAATTAAATGGGCTGAGAAGCTTTCCTGCCGCTCTGATTGTGAATCAACTTTGTTTTCTTCTCTCATGAATGAGATCATTTCACTGACTGTCACTACTGTTATGCATATCCCTCGCTGTGTTTGTCCTGAGTTGGCAGAGGTTTTTGCTGCAGAATTAAAACATGCATCTGTGGATGGTCTCTGGGGATTCGCTCGATTCTTTCTCTTTTCAAAAGCAGTTCTCAGATGTCCTCCTAGGGGAGGCAAGAAGAAGCGAGTTATTGTCAAGACTATTCTGTTGTCACGTATTCGAAGGTGGAAGGAAGGCGATTTGGTATCTCTTTGGGAAGAGGCGAGATTAGATTCTTGTTGTAGTGGCAAGAATTTCAATGCGAACCATACATCTCTTGAGTCAGCGAATGCCAAACATGCTCTTTCATTGGCCAGAGAGGGCCGATATGGTGATGCCATGCGCTCGCTGTTCTCCTGGTTGTGCTTGTCACGATGACCTTTCTGCAGTTTCTGAACTACAAGAGAGACATCCATATCATCCTCTCCCAGTCTGGAATACTGAGATTCCTGCTTCACTTGTTGTTACCTCAAGTTCTGTTTTGGAGGCTTTACGTGGATTTCCAAAAGTATCTAGCCCAGGCGGATCTAAGCTAAGATGCCAGCACCTACTTGATGTCATTGAGGGTTCTACTACACCTTCAGCCCAAGATTGTTTAGCAAATTTGACTGATTTGGTCTGTTTTCTTCTTTCTGGTCAAGCTCACCCTTATATAGCTCCATGGCTCACAAGCGCTCCTCTCACTGCCTTATACAAGAAGCAGGGAGGTATTCGTCCAATTGCAGTAGGGGAGGTCGTGAGACGCCTAACAAGTCGTTTGTGTTGCTCAGCAGTACGACAGAATTGTCCAGATGTCTTCTTGCGTACTGGTCAGATTGGTGTAGGCATCCATGGTGGCTTGGAAGCTGCAGTCCACTCCCTGTCTACAGTTCTTGACAGTCAAGGAAGCAATCCTGACTTATGCTGTTTGAAAATCGATTTCTCAAACGCGTTTAATGAATGTAACCGTTCTTCTTTTCTTGACCAAGTTCACAAAGATTTTCCTGAGATTTTTGCATGGACTCAATGGTGCTACCACTGTGAAGGAGAATTACGATTTGGCGACGTTTCTATAAAATCAGCAAGTGGAGTCCAGCAAGGAGACCCATTGGGTCTGGATGATGGCACCTTTGTTGGCTCACGTTCATCTGTGGCACGTCTTCTGAATCAGTTGTCTTCAATTGGCCCTTCCCATGGGTTACATCTCAATATGAGTAAATGTGAAGTCTTTTAGCCTTCAGGCGACAGGTCTTTTCCAAATTTTCCAATCGAAGTCCAAAGGGATGAAGATTCACTTGGAGGAGCTGAGCTGTTGGGATCACCTATGTTTGGATCCGACTCTTTCTTTATGTCAAGTACTGCCAAACGTATTGACAAGGTCTTGCTATGTCAAAATCATCTTCAAGATTTACAGGACCCCCAAGTGGAGCTTCATCTGCTACGCACATGTCTCAGCATATGCAAGATCAACCATCTACTGAGGACTGTTTCTTATGACAAAATCTCTCTTCAGTTGAGTAGATTTGATAATGGAATGCGCAAATGTTTAGAGAGGATTTCACGATCCTCTTTACCTGACTCAGCTTGGTCTCAAGCCACACTACCTATTCGTTTTGGAGGACTGGGAAGCATGCAATTCATACTCAGCAGCCTTTATCGGCAGTTGTAACTCCACGAAGGATTTATCCTGCCAGTTGCTAAAAACTTTTGTCTCTTCATTTGTTGCAGAGGAAGCAACTGTATCAAGTAACCATCCAGACTTGATTGTTCCTGGTGAACTTCAATCTTGTGAACATCTGAACTCGATTCTTCCTGCAAACAGCACTATTTGTCTAACAACGTCTAAACAACATGACATTCAAGTCATCCTCGACTCTTCTTTGCAATCACAAATCAAGGCTTCTGCCAGTCTTCGAGACAAAGCACGGCTAAATACAATTTCAGGTCCTTTTGCAGGTTCATGGATTAGGGCAATACCCAACCCTGTCTTCGGCCTTACCATGTCTGCATAGGAGTATATTGTTTGTCTGCATCTTTGGCTGGGCATTTGCTTATTTCCTCTTCCACCTTCTTCCAGCAGGTGCTACTGCGGTTCCATTTTGGACAGTCACGGAGATCATGTTCTAGGCTGCCACAGTGGCTTCCTGAGAAACAAATGTCACAATGCTTTGTGTGACATTATATTTCATTGTCTCCGGACGAACAACTCAGGAACTCGACGTGAACAACGCTGTACTAGTGAGAATCAATCAAGACTAGGAGACGTCTTTCACCCTGATTTTTTGCAAGGTCATCCCGCATATTTTGATCTCTCTATCAGGAATTCTCTTCAACCATCTTGTATTATCTTTTCTGCCAACACAGCTGGTACTGCTGCAGCAGCAGGGGAGATGGAAAAAGATCATCGTCATCTTTTGAACATTGAGTGTACTGGTTCTCTCTTCTATCCTCTAGTGGTAGAGACATTTGGTCTATGGTCTTCATCCAGCCTCAAAGTACTCAAAGACATCGCTAGGAAGACTACCATCACCAGTGGACTTACTATTAGCAAGGCTTCAACCTACTTACATGAACGTTTATCTGTCTGTTTGTGGAAATATAATTCAAAAATGATTTTAGCGTTATTAGCTGTTAGCTCTGTTTCTGATAAATGGGACTCATACATGTATGGTTAGAGTTGTATTTTGCGCTCACCTTTAGGTGGTGGGACTATATCTTTATTCAATTATGAACCATTGTATTAAATATATATATATATATATATATATATATATATATATATATATATATATATATATTTGTAGTGTGTTGTCAAGCATATTGTGCTACGATATTTTACTGCCCATATAGACCGCTGCTGTAGGCAACAGGTAAACAGTGGCACAGTGTACTGTAGTGATACACTGTTGCTACCCGTATTACCACAGCTGCACTGTTATCTACTTACAATGACTGTCATTCTAACCTAACACAACATACTACAAACCACTTATTACATGGGAAAGCCGATCATGGGATGTTATTGACTTCCGTGGCCTCGGGCTTTCCCTCCCTAATTAGCTGAGGCTAATTAGTTTTAGTTGCGAGGGGGAGCCCTCGAGCACGCATGTCAATAATATGCCATAACGCCTTCCTCCCGTGTAATAACTTATATATATTAATAGTAACTATCTAGTTATTACAACTCCTTGCTTTATACATGGGTTCATTTTATTACGACCTACATACGACTTTAGAGTGTTTTATGATGTAAAAATTGGCAAAAACTATCGTAAGACATCCACTTGCAATATAGTACAGGACAGCGTATAACTGTTAGGTATAGCCAGGTTTATTTATATTGTGACATAGCATTACAGACAGACAGACAGGCATGCAGACAGACAAACATCTTATGAGTTTGTACAGAGCCTGTTTGAAAAGTTACCCTACATTTATATACGGGTTGGGCACTTTACATGTGTTGTATAAAAGTGTGGTTTGGTTTAAGCAATCAGACTGTTGAGCAGGAGAATTGATAGTCAATGACACTCAAACAAGAATCAATTGCACTTAATGCATGTTTATGATGTTATTTGGTTTGATTTGTAGAGGAGATCTCGGGACTAATGTTGAAAGTCAAAGATCATCACTTAACTGGCAGGCATGTGCTGAAAGTGTCACAGTTTACCAGAGAACAAGTATTTGCAAACTATTGCTGCTATTGTCACATTCAACACAACATTTTACTTGATTGCAGTTGAAGCAGTTGTTTCTTTTGGCTCATGAAATGAGATTCCAGATTCAAAAGCAGGGTGGAACGGATTTGCTGAAGGTTTGTCTGTTCCCATGTGTTGATGTTTGTGTTATCATTTTTGTTTAGGGTTGTGTTTTGGGCTGCATGTTCTATGAAGTGAGTACAAGGACGATGAATTCCTTTGCTTCTGCTATGCAGAGGCTAGGAGGCTCTGTGGTGTATATGAGATCTAGCGACTCTTCAGTGCAGAAAGGAGAGACTCTGGAAGGTGCTTGCTTCAAACGGCATGCTCACAGCTATCCTGTTGTTTATAGAAATGATTTCTTAAAGATTCAGTTCAGATGATGTGCAGTTACTGTGATGTCATTGTGTTGCGACATCCCCATGCTGGCTCTTCAGAAGTTAGTTGTGTAACTTCAGGTTTGACTTCATTGTTCTAGTGCATTGTTTGTATAGAGAGCCGCCAAACTTGCTCGGAAGCCTCTTATCAATGCTGGTGATGGAGTAGGAGAGCATCCCACACAAGCTTTGCTTGACTTGTTTACCATGCGTGAAGAGATTGGCACGATCAATGGTTTGATTGTAAGTAAGACTTTCACAACAGTGTAACACAGCGGTGTTTAATTTGTTTTGGTACTTTAGGTAACTATGGTTGGTGATCTCAAGCATGGCAGAACAGTACACTCGTTGGCTCAGCTTTTGTGTTTATACAAAATTAAACAGTTACGTTTTGTCAATCCTCCTAGTCTGACAATGCCTAGTGAAATAGCAGAGTATATATCTGCTCGGGGTATTCCTCAGGTGAGTCTGTAGCAAGATTTGATAACCTTGGGTGTCGTAAGCATTGGATATGTGCAGGCTGAATTTGGCAAGTTGGAAGAAGCTCTTCCAGACACAGATGTCTTGTATATGACTAGAATACAAAGAGAACGTTTCAGTTCAAATGAAGAGTATGAGAAAGTAATTGTCAAAATTGTATGGACACATGTTGAGTAGCTGTTCAGCAAGCTTTGTTGTGTAGGTTCACGGATGTTTTGTCTTATCTCCAGAGATTCTTACTTATGCTAAAGAGAAGATGATTATTCTTCATCCTCTTCCTCGTGTGGATGAGATTAGGTACGTAGCAGTTGCAATCGTGATAGCAGACGTACGGCCTTAGTTCGTTATTCTATAGTGTGGAGGTGGACTCAGATCCCAGGGCTGCTTACTTTAGGCAAGCTGAGTATGGTATGTATGTTCGGATGGCATTACTGGCAATGGTTCTTGGGAAGATGTGAACAAATTAATTGTGTTGTGTAGTTTAAATTATCCTCTAATTGATGGTTTAGTTCGTACCTTGTCCACAGTTGTATCTTCTGATTTGATCTTAATTTTGAATTGTATTTGGTCATGTGAGACTCAGCGGAGTATGTAGCACTAGTAGGCACCGCTACAAAGCAAGTGCGTTAGCCACAATGCAACAGGAACACTCAGCTGCAGCATATGCAAGTATGGGGCAGTATTCACTTGTCCAAGTACCGTAAACAGTCACAGTGAGTGTGTTTTAGCACTAACAGAATGAAAATGAGCAAACATAGGATGCTCCAGCTTCTCTACACTTACACATACCTCCTCTGTATCTCTTCCGTCTAAACGGACACGCTAATCCCTACATAGTGCATGATGATGATGATGATGGCATGTTCACCGCTGCTGTGAAGACTATACATACATGCATACATACATACATTTTGTTTTGTTTACAAGGGCCCCTAAGGCCCAGGTTAGATACTGCAATCACTATTAACACTGCAATCTAACACTATCAGAAGTCACTATGATGTACTTCACACTTGCTGTACTTGCTGTAGACAGAACCTGACAGTCCGGAGAGAGGCAATTGTATGTTAGTTCCTTGCTCAAGGGCACTTATGTATGTGGCCCTCCCGCACTTGAACTCTGACCCAAAGGTCCCGGATGTTGCCAATCTCCAACTGCACACTCTAACCAATTGAGCCACATACATACATACATTTTTTGTACATATGTACATACAAGAGCCCCCAAGGCCCAGGTTCGATACTGTAATCACTATTCTGCAATGTAACACCGCAATCTAACACTACTGTATCAGAAGTCACTATGATGTACTTCACACTTGCTGTACTTGCTGTAGATACTTGCTGTAGACAGGACCTGACACTCCGGAAAGAGAGACAATTGTATGTTAGTTCCTTGCCCAAGGTAATTTATGTATGTTATGTGGCCCTCCCGCACTCAAACTCTGGTCCGAAGGTCCCGGATGTTGCCAATCTCCAACTGCACACTCTAACCAATTGAGACACATACATTTTTTCGTACATACGTACATACAAGAGCCCCTAAGGCCCAGGTTCGATACTGCAATGACTAGACTTGCTATACTCTAAACTTTCAACAGTCACTCTATCATGTCCCTACATAGGCACGTCATACTTGCTGTACTTCATACTTCATACTTCATACTTACTGGACAGAACTGACACTCCGGAGAGAGAGGCAATTGTATGTTAGTTCCTTGCCCAAGGGAATTTATGTATGTGGCCCTCCCGCACGCAAACTCTGACCCGAAGGTCCCGGAAGTTGCCAATCTCCAACTGCACACTCTAACCAATTGAGCCACATACATACATATTTACATACATACATACATACATACATACACACATAACATTCATTGCTGTAAAAGGACATTACCATACTTACATACAGACATCCATACATACATTTTGGGTACATGAGCGTCTAGGGCCCAGGTAAACAGTCACGATACACTTGCTACGAAGTACCTCTAGCTATAACCATCAGTCACTATACACTTGCTGTACTTGTTTTGACAGAAACGATGCTCCATAGAGAGAGGCAGTTGCATCCGTCTAATTGGTGTATGTGAGACAGTCAGGAGAATTATGGTGGGAAGGCCCTCTTGTCAGTGGTCAAGTCTGACATTCTCTCTGTCACCGATGCCATGCAATTATGTGCAGGTCAGAATTCAGGTTGGCAGGTGTACATGCTCTAAACTCTTAGAAACATACAGGTAAATAAATTACCCAGGAATATTTCTAATTCTGCTCAACACCTATCGTAAACCTTCTAGTCTCTTTGTCGGTGGAGATTCCTTGTGGTCCAAAGAAGGAACCGCGCAGGAAGACCCACTAGCAATGTGTATGTATGCCTTGGCGACAATGCCCTTAATTTCAAAATTGCGTGAAAGCATGCAATGGCAAACAAATTTGGTATGCAGATGATTCTGCTGAAGGTGGAGATCTTGTTTCGATCCGAGAAGGTGGGACATTCTCTCTCAGGCCCGATCCTCAATTTGGATACTATCGTAATGCAATCAAGTCATGTCTTATTGTCAAGCCTCAGAGTTTCAATAAGCAAAGAAGATCTTTGCAGGAACTGACATTAACATCACTTTGAGGGTCATGCTTATCTTGGAGCATCCATAGGCACAGAGGATTATTGCAAAAATGCAGTGAAAATAATTGCAGCAAACTTGCAAATTAGCCAAAACAGAACTACGTATACAACCAGAATTATCCTCTTATACACACATTATATGCTCAAAATGGACATTTACTTTGAGAACAATATTGATCCTGAGCTACTACAACCACTTGAGCAATTGCTCCAGAATGAACTTATTTCTTCCATCACTGGACATGCACCTCTCAATTCCAACAAGAGAATGTTGATGCCACTCCCAACCAGACTTATCCCACCAGAATATTTACACTCAAAAGTGATAACCAAACCACCACTTTTCCAAGAGAAAACTCTTGGAAATATGTTATTGCTCAACAAAATCAAATCAAATCAACAGGCCACAAAGACACAACAGAGACTTACAGCTAAGGTAGAGATATGGTAAAAGATGGCAATGTCTTGACTGTTTTCCCTTTACAAGAACATGGATATTCACCTAGTTAATAAAAGTGAATTTAGATATGCTATTTGCCTACGGTGTAGCTGGAGATCTCAATATCTTTCAGACAAGTGTCCTTGTGGAGAAAGTTTTGATGTCAATCATGAGTTGTCGTGCCTTACAGGAGGCTTTCCTTCCATTCGTCATAACTAATTGAGACATGCTGGGTGACCTCCTAAACAAACTATTTAACGATGTTCAAATTGAACCAACTTACAACCTCTACCTAGTGAGATCCTGCCACTTCAGACTAACTGTCGAGATAGTGGAGCTCGACTCATATTGGACAAGGGCTCATAGGGTGACAGATTTCAAAAAAACCTTTTTCGACGTTCATGTTTTCAACGCTATTCTGCATCTGCCAGATACAGTAGCATTAAAGCCAGCAACATGAAAAATGAACAGGAAAAAGCGAAAACATGAAGAACGAATCCATAGATCTAGATAGAGCATGGGTCTATAAATACATCTATAGTGTTAACGAGAATAACTAACTAAAGAGCCTTAGAGAAAGGTATGTTAGCAAAGAAAGTTACTAATGTATATATAGGCATCTAGTTGCCACAGCTTGCTCGATGCCACCTTCACTAGTTCATGCATATTTGTAAACTCTTTTCTTTGTTTTGCATCCTCTCAAACACATGACAACAGATCTAGGAAGATCGGGCATAGCAGATTTTGCAGCGAACGTAGCCAGTTGATTGTCATAGCATATTGTATGTGAAATGAGGCTTTTCATCAGTCAACAGCAAGAAGTCTCGCGTAGCCAGACCCCTTTCGCCGCGTCATACTTCTGGACAAAAATGAGAATTTGATCATGAAGAGCACTGCAGATGTCTCGTAGCTGCCAAAATCAAGAATATTAATTAGTCTAGACTGCTACCTGCAAGAATTAGCTAGTAGTTCTAGGGTAGCCGTAGGCGCCTCGCGTTGGTGAGTGGGCTACCATTTCGATCTCAACGGGCAGTACACGTATTTGTTGAAACCCTGTCGTGGAAATTAGCGTAAACATGCAAAGTTCCTAGAAAAGTACGGGACACACACACTGTAGGTGGCATTCAGCTTCTGAAGGTGTTTCTCGGTTGTCAAGTACACAGAATCCCTAGCTGTACAAAAGGATGGTTGCTTTTTCGTCGCCGTTTGGTAACTTGCACGAATCGTTCCTAGACTGATCTGTAGACGGACACGGAAACGACCAAAAATGTGTTTGTGTTGGTAGACTGACAGTGTCCCATGGCAGAGAGTCGATTTACGGACAGTTGCAGTTGGTAACTCCAGCTAGGCAAAGTTTGCACTTTGAGATTTCTAGATTTTTCTAGACTTCAACGTTTCTAACTTTTCGGGAATCTTTCATCTCTAGCTAGTACCGCTTCCGTTGTCCCGCCTAGCCAGCGCACATGCATCTCTTCAGACACCGGTTGCGTCCTGTCGTGTCTGATCATATGCATGATACGTGACGTGCCTTCTTTGCCGCAGCTTAGTCTGCTGTTAGTAATTAAATTCGTCTATGTAGATACGCAGAGATCGATACGGTAGTGTACTCCTCGACGCTACTTTCATTCTAGGCCTATAGCTAGCTATTCAACCCACGACGTACAACTACTAGTAACTGCCTTGTAAATGCTAGGTTGTGTCGTTTTGTCGTCTCAAAAACATGCAGGTATCCATAGTCGTGACGTCTTAATTAGTCCGGAGCTGCGCAGTTTGTCAAATGCCAACGGCTGACACGCTTTTGCGGCATGTTGACTGGCATGAAATTGTTCTCATTGGTCGACCTAGTTCTTGCAGTAATATTACTGCCAAGTGTCACATCTCACTTCTTCCTTGGCGGCACTATGTCATTTGAACCAGTGGATTTTGAGCCTGGAGATGAATTTATTCTTTCTGACATACTGGTGAGTGAAAAGTTCATCTTGAAATGTGTATGAAGTCTATACGTACCGTTCCCGGAGAGATGTGTTGTAACAATTAATTAGACAGTCACTAAAACGGAGCGTTTTCAATGACGTCACATTTTTAACGCACGTTAGTGTCGGCCATTTTTGTGTCCATGTACCTTGCGTGGGTGTCGATATATCCAAATTTTGACCTACCTCGTCTCTACTACACTTCCTGCCAGCAGGAAACTATCAAAGTACTCTGAAAATCTGCTATCTGTTGCGAAACCTCGCTATTTAGTCAAGCTGGAACTGATTGGAAGGCTTAGTCCACTGCAGTCGGAGAGACCATTGCTACAGAACACCGTTTCCTCCTGTCTACAGTTCGGACATTGTCTCCTATTTAGTCCTTCAGACGAGCTTCGTAACAGCCAAGCAGTTTAGATGGAAGTTTACAACCAGTCTAGAATTGGCTGAGTGAGAGATGACAGAGCGCATGTTGTGAGAGCTAGAAGTGTTGTGAAAACCTCAGTAGTAATTATGTGGTAATTTATAGTAAAGATTTTTTGTTAGAGTATATATTTCACCTACAGTATATGTCGGACAATCTTTGTCAGCTCTAGGTGAGAGGATTATGAAAGAGAATACAGCCATGTATGTTGCAATTTCATGTGAGAGTTCAATAATCTTTGGTAGACAATCAATTGGCATGAGATCCAAGTTTTCTTAATTAATGGGCAATATTTGTTTGTGTGACAGTGTCTGTGCTATATACTTGGGAAATGTAAAGGAAGTGGACATGCTATTATAGCATGAATAGCAGAGCATTGTGCTATAGTAGAGTAAGTCCTGTAACTGTAGAATATTGTAAGACACCCCACAGACTGAGGTTCCTCATTTTCAAAGATGCAATAAATCACCTCACTTCATGGTTGATATGTGAAAATTAAGACAGCAGATGTTGTGCGCATTACAACTGCATGGCTGGACTTTTGGAGAAGCTTGCACACACATGTTGCTGTATTTAGTTTTTCTTTGAAGCATGTACTTAATTTGTGCACAGTAGAGGTGCCATTCCAATTTATTCAGAAGGACAAACCTCACAGACCATTGGAAGGATTGGATATGTCATCTGTCTAAAGCCAAAAGAAGAAAATCGACAATGCAATGGTTACAACAAACCTCTCCTGCGCGTCTGTACGTAATTGCGCGTCTCTTTGATTCTGTGTTGGTAGCAGTCTGGATCAGTTCATCAAACAGATCAGCTGGTCTTCCAGAACTCAAGGGCCTACAAAGATTCGTTCATTTACCAGCTTGGTTTCTTTTAGGTCTTTTCACGAAATCACTGCTATTTGACCGTCTCTTCTAGTGCTGCTCAACTGTTGCTCTTGAAGTTATTGATGTTCTCCTACAACTACCGGTATACGGAAGAAAGACATGTCTTTATCGCACCCCGATCTGGTGGAACATCCAACAACTATACACTACAAGAACAGGCAGAAATGGCACCAGTTTGATCTCAGCATGCGCAGTTGGACACCAAAATGGCGACTTTCGGGATTGTGATGTCACGTGAAAACACTCTATAGCTATTAGGGGCACAAATTTGCCTGCATGCAGGGCCGTACGGTGGTGTAGGAAGATGTTCAGGAGCGGGGGGTGGGGGTGGGGGTGGGGGTGGGGGTGGGGGAGGGGCAGATCTGCCAACCTAGCTGAATCCCCCAGCTGCCAGATCTGCCAACCCTAACCCTAACCTTACATTTTTTGACATGCTTACAATTATGAATATCATTAATATCAATTTTGTATTATAGTAAGTGAGTAAGTGTTAAATTATAAATAATATATAATTATCAAAATTAATTAAATACAATACACTTAAATAAGAAAAGTGCAACAAATGTAAAACTCAGAACTATCTGTAGGCGCCTCGAGTTGGTGAGTAACACGTTTTAAAGGAGTTTTCTGACCGTCTGGTAGCCTACTGAAACCCTTCGCAGTAGCTAGACAGTACACGCATTTGTTGAAACCCTGTCATGGAAATTACGGTAACATGCAACTTCCTAGTAAAGTAGGAGAGGGTGAATAGTTGATTGCAGGTGGCATTCAGCTTCTAAAAGTTTTTCTTGGTTGTCACTTACACAATCCCTAGCTACAATACAAAAGGATGGGGCGACGTAAATTTATGAGGCTTTTTCGTTATATCAGCATCATCATCATCGTCATCATCATCATCATCATCATCATCATCAATGTGGTAGCGTTGGTATGTAGGGTTGAGTTTGTGTTCAGTTCTTCTGTAAGCGGGTATCGGTATTAGCCATTTATGCTACAGAGCTGTTTTCTATACCAAACCTCTGCGCTTGCAACGGAGCATGTCCATGACAACTCAAATTTGTCATTGTAGTGCATGGTTTCCTCTCGAGGAACCAACCCTTGCATAAAATTTTTTGATGACACGAAAGCTGCATCTTCCAGTTCATTCGAACACACGCCCACACCAGCCCTGTGTAGACTGTATGTGTCGTCGCCCTCCACAATGCTTTCAGCGATTGAAGACTTTAGGCTGATTGAAACCACTCTTCTATCGCTAGCTTTTCTCTCTAAATTCTGATTGGTTTTGCACCGAGTCCACCCTTCATGTTTCCTGTATCGAGCGCTACATGGGGAGAGTGTCGATTTCTCGCCAATTGCAATTCATACTGTATCTGCTCGCGAACACCGTTGCCACTGCGCATATCTACACTCATGCAGAAAAAGAATGCAAACAAGTACTAGAACATTTTGAAAAATGAGAAAGATGTAGGGTTACCGTACAAAAAAGAATAGTAACAAGACCATGTAAGGGTGTGCTGTGACATCTTTTGTATACAGACAGACTGAGTAATACATCATCCCTACATTGTGCCATTTTCTAACTATAGACACTCTAACATGTATTTTATACCTTACTAATTAGAAATGGTGAAATGTAGGGATTTGAAACAATAAAATATTAAATTATAATATATATATATATATATATATATATATATATATATATATCGAGAGCTCGATAGATTGCCATATAGGACCGTGCCCCTTTCTGTTGTGTGACCTGGATTGGAAGCCTCGCTATGCTCGGCAATTCTGAGAGTAAGCCAGCGTTGTTGCATTTCTGACTGGAGAATAGCCAATAAACATACTTGTTTGATGTTCTATTTGCTGTTGTAGTGTTTACAATAAAATTATATTGAACTAAAGGTAGTTTAATACAGGGAAATTGGAACAGTCAAATTTTAGTATACATGTCAATCAGTCGATGATTAAATTGGGAGCTGATGTTTGTAAATAAAGAAAAGCTCAATTGTGTTAATACGTAGCATTTATCTTAGAGGTTTGACGACTGTAGTACCTATAGTGTTACAGATGTGGAAGCACGATTATTATCCATTATGTTTTCGTTTTAGTGGAAGTTTCGCTTTAGGGCTGCCTGGAACAGAAGTGATGAATACAACTTTTGCAATCAGTCTATAATAAGCAGTCAAGTTTTGTTGGGTGACAGTCACCCAGAGAATGCCTTTTACTGTGAGGATTGTGAATATGACTCCGAACTAGCGCTGGGAACTGCTCAGTACATTTGCAGCAGTTATAGCAAGGAGGAGGACTGGTCAGCAGGTGAAAATGTCTTTTATGTTAATTTCTCATCTTCTAATCCTGTAATATAGTAAGTGATGAGGTTTTATAAGTCACTGTATTGAGTGCTGATAAATGTTTTGTAATTGTACTTTTGCAGTCATTACGATTGCTGTTGGATTTCTGGGTTGCTTACTTACGATGAAGATTATGGTCTACTATATGATCGTTACTACGCTCTTTTGGCTACATTTGCCTCAATGAGTGCTTTTAGGCCAGACACTGGAACAGTTAATGCATCTCCAGTTTCTGCAGTTATTCCACTGATGAGGCTGAGAACCGGCTGTGAGTACTCAATTCGAATACACATTGAAGATCCAGATGGAGATCTCACACGATGCCGACTGGCAGAAGAGTCAGAGTGTGAAGATGGTTGTGTGGGAAAATATGGGTTGAACTTTACATTGCTACAACAGGTATGATGCATGGTCAGTTCTAACTTTCACAATTAATGCTTGTTGCATCTATTTCAATGCCAGATACTAAATTTTTTTGATTGAACATTGGGGCAGTTATTGTTGATAGTTCTCGTAGGTAGGCATTTAATTAAGGTGATAAATATGTATTGATTACTTTGCATTGCCTTGCAAGTGCAAATGTGTTGTAGGATTGACATCTTTGCATAGAGGATGTCCATTACTGAAAGGCATTCCACACATTGAGGCATCATGCAGTGAGACAATTACCTGTATTCAGGTTGTCTAGTAGACAACTCCTCAAGTAGATTTAGGTCAACAAATTGAGACAAAATGCACAATAGTTATGATAGCAAAATGATCCAAACTTTGAACTACCTGAGGCTGGATATATAGACAAATTCTTACTTTGGTAAATAAAATGTGGCGCTTATTAGAGGGCACCATCTAATTGAAACAATGCAAGATTGGAATTTCATTATGGTTTTGTTCAAACAGTTATTTATTGATTAAAATTATGTTGCCTACAAGAGGAAAATATTTTGCTTGGCAATTTGCTTCCTTGTAATTTGTTTACTTGATATTGTCAGAAGTAATTGATAAGAGAAATAACATGAACTAAGGACTTGTTATAACATTGATTTGTTTAATTAAGGCATGACTGGTACGTTTATATTTTAGGCCATTGATAGAAACAGGCCGCTGTAGCAACATACAAATAACAGTACTTTGATGGCAAAAGACAAAGCAATTATCAGTACATTTTCAATTGTCTATGAGGCAGCTAGTCAAGTGCATGTGAATTAGCTTTATTGTAGTTTGTAGTTAGAGGAGACATTAGTCTTGATATGGGTTATATCTCATTATTAATTGCCCTGCACCAGGACCTCAGATGCAACTCTTAAGTGCACAATGAACCATAATAGCCAATGACTGTGTATAGGTAACTACTGGTGCTTTACTATCATTGAAGCTGATCATGAGCTTTGGAGAGACATAAATAAATGATATCTTTTTCCTCAATTTCATGCATTCAATTAATATCAAGTCCAGAATTGGCACATGGAAGTTTAAACACTTAAGGTAAAGTTTAGATTTCAGTACAAGAGATTTAACATTTGAAAATATGTGACCAGATGTGATATGGGTGCTAAGTGCTTTTGCAAAGATCTTGTATTTAAAGTTTTGCAACCCCATCATTGGTGAGATGCTAGGATTGTAAGTATTATGATGTCTTAGACTGACCAGTGATCAATTCTACCCAGAGTTCTAGCATGGACATGTGTCTCACAGAATCCTGACATCATGTGACATTCCAACTGTTTCAACTTTGGACTATTGGCATATAAAAGTTCTGACAGCAGGTTGTAAATTAAAGCAACCAATGCCTCCCAACAACAAGATCACACATTTAAGCTTACTGTATAAATACCATAGAACTAAAAGTTTTAGTTGGTGTCCTAGTTCAATCAATGAATGAACAATGACTTTATTGGTTACTAAGTAAATTACGACAACATTAGTACATTGCTAATTGTGTTTGCATGTGGATTGATTAAGTTGTAACATAACCTGCTTTGCGAGTGACATGCCACAATATGATCAGTAACAGAGATTTTAGAATAAATACATTTGTCAATTTTTGGCTTATATTCTACAAAGTGTAGTTACATTTTATGCAATTTTTGCAAGACGGGAGTCTGTGGTTGTGCAATTGAGGACTTATTACACAACAACAGCACAACACAATGTCATCCCTGACTTTATGCAGGCATTAGCAAATCCATAATCTAATTCCTCTAGTTTATTAGTCTAGCGTAGTCTACTATAGTCCAATTTATTGAAACTAATCCTGGTTTCTAATAATATGTAGAATATACTGCGCATTTTAGAAGTTGATCAGTAGGTTTTGTTATGTCAATATGTTGTGTGTGTGTGTGTGTGTGTGTGTGTGTGTGTGTGTGTGTGTGTGTGTGTGTGTGTGTGTGTGTGTGTGTGTGTGTGTGTGTCAAATTGGTAAGAACAATACAATAGAAATGTGTTGGTGTGAACATAGCTGTTTGCATCACTGCATGTTTTTTGCTAGTCTCCTTGTGTTATAAACTTCCAGCCATTGGAAGCTATTCAAGGACTACATCCTGTCAGTCTCATGATAGGAGACTTTGGAAGTGACGATCAGTTATTGTCATATGTGTCTCTTGCATTTGTTGTTGATGTTGTTCATGGAGTTGGCAGTCACTGCACAGCATATGTGGCATTTGAGAAGTCAACGGTAGCAGATGGAACTTGCATTGGTATTGAACCAAATGCAACATTTGAGACTACCATATATGTCAAAGAAGAGCCCTGCAGCTCGTAAGAAATAATTATGTCTAAATTCTGTGTTTTAGTGTCAGCTATTGCTCTCATAGGGTTATTGATATTGTTCTGAGTGCTCCAGTTGGTGTAAACAGGTCAGATATCATTGGACAATCTCCTCACAAAGAAATGACAATTATGTGGAAGCCAGAGCCTTATCAATATGGATACAATCTCCTTTGCTTTCAGGCATCAGATGATTATGCGTAATGCATACTTGGCACATACAGCTTTATGGATGACAATTTCAATTTTGTGATATGTGTTTCAGAATGTATACTGAGCAACGTTGCATTACTCTAGTAGCAGGAGGTATGAATAAATTGTCAATTCAAACAAAATAGACACACCATCTTTTTCTTATAGCTGCTGCATTTGAAACTGTTCCACAATCAGCATCATTTAATGGTTCAGATGCAGTTCCATTGAGCACTGCTTCATTTACAATTGAATTTGATAATGATGTAATAAACCTTAAATACTTGAGAATCATGACAAACTGTTCAGTTTTTCTGTAGGTGTTTCTTCCGTCTGTGTCTCGAAACATAACAATGTCTAAGACACATCTGTCTGATGTTCTACTTGACAGTCTCGAAGTTCTAGTTGCATTTGACACTTCAGTGTCTGAACTAGTCAATACAACAGGCAGGGTCTTGACGTTTGTTCTACCCGTTGGAATTCAATTGGAACAGTCAACATATTATTCAATAGAAATTGGATTTGGAGCTGTTGTTAGCAAACGACCTTGTTCTGGTGGTGGTGTTCCTTTTCCTGGGCTAGATAACTGGAAATTCAAAACTAGTATTTAATCTATTGTTTTTCCCACGCAAATGAGCTGTTAATTGCTTTTACTTTACTTCTGACTGATTACACAAAGTAAATTTAATATTGTAATCCACTGTCTGTAGACTTCTGCCTTCGTCGCAGTTGCACAATTTGAATAGAATATATTAGAGCTTCATTGTCGTCGTCGTTGTTGCTGTTCAGTTGTTTGGTCTTCTTATTGCACGAACAAAACTGCTACAAATACGCACGCGGTAGAACTGCAACATGATATCTGTTAGCCCAATACATGTACTCGTACTGTACTGTACACGTAAGTACATGTACGGGATTTAGCACGTGACACGCACATACATCGTATCAGTATGGTCTTGAAGTTTCACGAAGTGGTCAGCTTTCAGGAAGAGTTTCGCTATGCCAAAGGCCCTGTTAAAGGTTATTCTATTATATGCTGCTGACGTTTTAGGCTGCTTACGCATCGATACGGTAATGTAGAGCTGTCTAGACAGCGAGTTTTCTCTAATGTGTCATAAGGGTACACTGAATGCCTGCTGTTCGTCCGTTGGTCACCACCCCTACACCCTGGGGGAATTGTTTAGGAATTGATAAATTCGAATCTTTCTTTGCGAACGTAGCCTACGTTATGTGACGTCATCGCTGGAGATGTTGGTACAGAAACTATGCTTACATACTAGTAGGTGACTCCGTTACACCACCTCTACACCCAGGGGACAGCTGCTACAAATTGATCATGTTGAATAATTGTGTTATTCTCAATGGGTGTAAGACATCGACACTTTACGTTTTATGACGTAATTCTGTGATTATTGTTATGGCAATAATTTTGAATTAGCCATTGAGTTATTGTGACAGTTGAAGTAAGGTACGTGCTCATTCCTATAGTTCCGGTTTGTCCCGCAGCACAAACAGCAAAATTGTAATTTGGAGATCGCATATCAACTTATCTCTTAACAAAATTTAATTCAGTAGCTATTCAGCTACAGACTGTAAAATTTGCGTTGCTTGCGTGCTGGTGTTCACCGATACTTTTGAGAAGCAGTGGGTTCAAAAGATCGGAGTTTGAAACTTTTATGCCATCACTATGGTTTTGTAAGGGACATCTACCAACAAACAGTTGCCATGCCATTTCTCTGAAAATCTAGAGAAGCCACTATTAAGTCAGAGGGCCTGTTGCTAAAGTGCTATCTAGGTAGATGGTGACTAAATTCGGACCCCTTAATGTGGAATCTGACAAATGCTATTATTGGTCAGAAAATGTGTACATTTAGCAGTGGTGATTTTATAAATGCCATAAGTGTTCATGTATGGCTGAAAGCAGCTTGTTATTATCATCTATTATTTCTGATGATTGTATCTGCATATATTTACTGTGTATGGAATGTGTTGCTATGGCAACAAGTTATAATTGAAATCATTATGTATAGCTTGTCCAGATGGTATATACTACATTATTTCCCATTTAATTATCTGGTTGAAGCAACCAATTATTCGAATCAGTCAATCAATTATCCGATTGGGACAACCAATTATCCACTTTAGCCAATCAATTATTCAGATGGGGCAACCAATTATCCGACTAGTGATTTCAATTAGGAGCAGTGCAGTTAGAGATGAACTGTTTAGTACCTAACAGATTACCTAATGAGTCAACGAGGCATAACAGTAGTGCTTCTTGCGTCCTAGAATGCTTGGTATTGATGTTGTCGCCAATGCTCCCGCTACCATCAAACATGGAGGGTCAGACTCTTGTCACAGCAAGACGGCAACTTTTGCTGCATTTTAGTCCTGATGCACTCAAAGAAGTAACAGGACTTCAACTCTGAACGCTTTTTATCACGTACTTCCTGTCAAAGCTGCGCAAGCAGCAAGATTAGAAGATATGTAGAACACCCTTATTATATACTACGTATAGTGTTGTCTGTTTGTTGTGTATTTGCATGTTCTTGTCTGTATACTGTATGTAGTCTCTCGTTTTTGAGGGACCTGTATACCTAGCTAGTGAAACATAAACACATGTTAATCACTAAAGTACATTTTATGTCTACAGTATTTAAGTAGAACCATTAATAATAGTCATGATCTCACTGACAGGTGAGCCGAACAGTAGTGTATATAATTATACTACAGTAGATGTCTGCCTCTACAAATGCTCGCCTGTGGTAGACATGCAGTGACAATTAAGTTCTCTTGTAAGATTTTGCACCTATGGTTGCAGCCTCCATGCATAACCTAACAGCAAAAACATAAGACAAAAAATGTCTAGGCTAACACCAGGCGTTGCACGTACATGAGTCACTTGTGTGTGGTCTTCAGGTCGTAGTTACATATGTAGAGCTTATGTCCTCATGAATAGTGGCATTTTGGCTTCAATATCGTGCAATAAATGCTAGGAGATCTTCATTCGTGCGACAGACTTCAGAGCATTCTCCATTAGGCGATTGTTCCAGCTGAGTGACAAGTGTCATTGTTGGCGGTGCAGTGGTTCCTCCTCTCAAGTCAATGAGGTTGTTGCGAAAAGATCTTGTAGGAAAGACAGCAGAGCACAGCTGTTCAGCTGCGGATACAGTGGGATCGATCGATCGTCACAGCGTTTCCCACGGTGCTAACGTTAACAATCTGCCTGCGTATGACAGTTGACAATATGACAGTATGCAATGTCTGATTTGCGAAATACAGTTGGCAGAACAAACTCGGATAATTGATTGCCCCAAGCGGATAATTGATTGGCTGAGTAGGATAATTGGTTGCCCCAAGCGGATAATTGATTGACTGAGTCGGATAATTGGTTGCCCTAACCGGATTGTGCGGGAAATGTAGCAGTACAGTGATTGGTTACGAGGCTATGCTATGTATAGTGTTTATACATTACATCTCTAGAACATATTGTGAAATTAGCAACTCAAGACAGGTTATTTATATCAAACTTAAAATGAACTTTATGCTGACTTGCTAAGCTATCAATGAAAATGAGTAATTGCATTTATCTTTATGTACTTTTGTATTTTTGGTGTGTAACTTTACAGACGTTGACTGTGTGTTTGTTTTTGCTGTATGGAGCAGACATTTATTTGTTCTAGTTTGCTAATAACTACTAATGAAATGGATTTCACACTCTAGGAGATGTCAAAGTGTCAATTGTTGGCCAAGAAAAGGACAGAACAGTTTTGTTTTCATGGTCAGGGACATCTTCATTTTCAGAAGTACTGTCATATTTACATTTTTATTTAATATGTAACATTACTAATCATCTCTTTTCAAGGACAAAATGGTGTCTTATATAGGCATGAAGGAAGCTACGAATACACTAAGTCAGGTATTGGTATGGTGGTTTTGTATAAAGCAATATGATTTGCACAGAAGTTGATCCAGTGTGGTTCTGAGGACTATGCATGCTGTTAGCTTTGCACTTGTAAGGTATGGATGCATTAAGGTATGGATGCATTAAGTTGTAATCTTGTACCCCTTCAGCGAGGGCAGGGCTGGTATGAGACTACATGTGTGAGTGAAGGGTATTGGTATTTTAGTCAACAGGCTGTCCCCATATGTGACAGGAGCTGTGATCCCTGAAAGTCAATGTGGCTTTCGTAGAAACATAAGCATGACTGACATTGCCGACAAGAATTACTACGTACTACTATTACTACTAGATATAAGTAAGGCGGTTATTGGGCCTAACAGCTTTCAGCAGTGGCCAAACTGATGTTTGTTTCTAAATTGTGTATAGCAGGATGGCCTGCACCTTGATCCTCGTAGGCACATTATGGATGACCTCAGTAATGCAAATCCGATCCTGCAGCGTAACCAGTTGAATGTCACTCTATACATGGGTTGTCTGTTTTCTCTGCAAGCAGCAATGAAAGTCTTGTAATAAAAGTGTTTTGTAAGAGACGCCTCCTGTGTAAGAGTAGACGATATGCGTAAAAGAAGAAGTTCCACTTGTCGAATCCTTTGCTCATATGTTCTCTTCTTTTCTAGTTCTTGACGTTTGTAGCCAGAGGAAATGGCAATGTCTCTGTAAGACTAAGCGTTTGTGTTGAAAACATGGATATCAAAAAGTTTTTTTGGAAGGTGTTGCCTTAAAATCATTTGCTCGTATGTCTAGCTGAGCCTCATCATCCCTAGTAGTACAGCGTCCAGGAAAGTATTACCACTCAGCGGTTGCAAAACTGGTCCAAGTTGAACATTGTTGCACACTTTTCCAAGAAGGCCTTCGAGAATATCTCTTCATTGTGTCTCATGGATGGGAACCCGCCAGTGGGACATGACAGTGCATGATTGATATCAAAGCTGCTACTGCAGGGGCACATATCGGGAAGATAGTTGGGTTTCCAACCATAATGCAAACAAAGTGAATCTTGAAATGCTGACTTGTGCAAGTAGTAGCCATGTTCTTCAATTGGGATGACTATCGGCCAAGAAGATGCTCCTTTTTCTTTTGCCAGTAATACAGCTAGTTTCAATGGCTCAGAAAGTTGACTTTCGCTAGAGTTAGCCCATGACTTCAGTTGTTCTTGTTTGTATTTTTGTGTGCTTACTTTTAGTTTTTCCTGGAGATAAGGCGTATCTTCAAGATCCAGGTCTTGTTGGAGAATTTTTCAGACTAGAGGCTTGGTGATGTTCTGGAAGTGTACTCAGATGTTAGATGTTCTGAATTGATAATACCCAAGCCACAAAATCGAGTAGGCAAAGCAATAAGTTGCGACTCTGTTGCATTACGCGGTTCTTAATTGAGGAGATAAGGAATGAGTTTTTCGTAAATGAATGACTCCAATGAACGCAAGAATGTGCCATTGTCCTGATTGGTCTTCAAAGCATAGGTCCAGCGACCCACAATGCCGTGAGTAAATGCAAAATATGCGGCATGGGGCTGGGAGTGAGCAATAGCGGCTGAAATGTTGATTTCACTTATCCGTTCTGCAATCTTTTGCTGCAAGAAAGTTTTGCAGAAGAATTCTTGACCGATTGTGGAGCTCATGTGTATGTTCTTTTGAGGTGATGTTCACAGAAGTATTGTGAAATTGCTGCTGTGCTTTTGCTACTGCTGCAGGTTTGACAAGTAACCAAGATTTCGTTCTGTTTGGGAAATATCCATGTCTAAGTCCTTTGTCACAGAGCAGGTGCCACCATTCTCTCACTGTTTCTAGTTTTTGTCCTGCAGCTGCATTATCAGCATACCAAACTTGTCAGTTACCTGGGATTTTTATTTTGGAAATTAGAGGTATTGTAACCATTGCCAAAGGATGGAAATATTTCTCAAAGCAACCTGCCAATTAAGACAATTGAAAGCATTTGTTGCATCCACAACTAATGTCTCCGTGTCAGGGTCCTAGTAGATAGATTGCATTGCATGAACCGCTGCTTCACAGCCAGCAGTCTGCCCTGTGCAGAGTTGAAAGGCCTGGTGACTGCCAGTACATCATCTTGAACAACTTTTTGGATGACCTTGCTCAAAATTCTTTGTACCACTTCACACACTCTGATTGGACATACACCAGGGTTTTTGTCAAGTGGTATCAGGCGGCATGTAACCAGAGCTTTGATCGCCTTTGGATCAACAAATGTCGTTAAGAGACACCTGGCAACAGCAACAAGTACATTACACGGTTAGTAGGCCAGGTCTTTTTTGCCAAAATCGTCAACATTATCAAGTCCTTTCATGACAACATTTGGTTGATAACGTTTGATTGTCTGAATCTTTTATGGTATCAAACGCTACTAATCAGGGATGTTCTACTGTGTGCACACCCAAAAATCACCGATAAGCTTAGTCTTGTAAATCCACAATATGAAATTCCCAACAGTATCGCTTCTTACATGTAGAATCCCTTTCTGTCATTAAAACTTCCGGTACAAGTAGACACAGTAGTAATGCACAGAAAATGGACAACTGTTAAGCTATTCACGTCAGTTTCATCCGTAACAGGACAGTTCTAAAGATGGTCCCCTGCCTTGCCTCTAGAGACAGGGACTTCATATGCTACTTGGAGCGCTGGCAATCCACTTGGAGCTTGGCCAGAGCATCCAGGGGCACTGGCTATGGCACAGCTCTTGGACTGGACACCAAGGTCTTGTCCATCCCCATTTAATTAAGTACTCATTTATACTCCTAGGTCAGGAGAGGCAGTTGTGTGTGAGTTTATTGCACAAGGAAATTATGCCATATCTTGTCATCACTGTGACTTGAACTTGCAACTCTGGCCCTCTAACCAACTGAGCTATAGCACCATACAGACACAGACAGACAGACAGACAGACAGACAGACAGACAGACAGACACACACACACACACACACACACACACACACACACACACACACACACACACACACACACACACACACATGCACACACACACCACACCACACACAAACACCACACACACACACTAGCAGACTATTGTATGCCTTTGCTGCACATGCGCAACCAGGAGTAATTTAATAGTTTTAAGAAAATATACTTTAGTTGATGACAATCATCGTCTCAGTTGTCTTATGCTGTTGATTTTATTTGCACAACTACCATTTTTACATTCTTTGCAGTTTCTTTAGACTTGGTAGCTTTCAAATTGCTTTGAATGCTGTAAACTTACCTGGAGCTGCCAACAATTGCATTCCAAGCTGATAGGCATTTGAAGAACACTCAGTTACTCATGCCACTGGTTGATTAGAGTAAAGTATTTGATTTGAGGCAAATGCACCAGTAGAACACATGGAAATGAGTGTGTTTCTGTTTACAATATTGTAATTAGCAAAGTGCTGCTAGCCATGGATGATGTGTTTCAACTAAACTTAATGGGAATGACTGGAAATAGGAGGATATCTACTATTTAAAATTCTGTTATAATGATATGCATAAAAGATGTTCATATATCTTAGGAATAATAAGTGTATTGCGATGTGTGAGATTGCTATGTTATGTCAGGTAATATATGAACATTATGAAGACATAAGGATTGTTGGTGCATCAATCAATGCTGCTAGGACCCTCATTGGTGACATAATTCTAAGTCGTGCACACAATTGTTGTTACTGCTGACAGATTTGTTTGTTACCTTAGCATTTACAACTGTCTCTAAAGTAGCTCGAGAATACTGTCAATTAGCTGATTTTGAAGGTAAAATATGGCTAGCCAAGTTTGCTACATTATATTTAACTAGCTGAATAGTCTGTTCTTGGCACGGGCAGATAATAGTTGATAGTTAATCAATTTATTAAAGGTGCCCGCTCACGATGCACCGCACATGCACAGGCACACCCACGCAAACTTGAAAACGTGCCACGATTTCAAGTTGTGTCATAACGAAACAGGACAAGCGAACATCTTAGGGTGCACCACGTTCTATGACACACAGTCTTTATTCCTAGTACAAAGAGAAAGGTGAATTGCGTTCTTGTCTGCCACAGCAGTTTCCCTCCTTGTACTTGACATTTCGGGAAAGCTAGCGACAAGTGTGTTAGGTTCTTTATCCACACATTTGCCATTTACCATCTTGAGATAGCTTGCTGTTGAACAACAAAGCACTTTCTCGATCGTTTTCTAGTTGCACGTAACCCGGAAATGGGTGGAGCACAGAGCATCACGTGAGAGCATTGCGTAATAGCATCTTAAACTTGCAGCGTGAAATAAGCCATGGAGAGGTGCCGGATGCTGCCGGCAATGCAGATTGTGCATCTATCTTTACATGGTAGCTACAAGAGCTGGCTAGAATTAAGGACTAGTCTATACTTGTAGCGACAGACGATGCACCGGTAGCAGTGTTTCTTCTACAGAAATTCAACAACTGTAAGTCAGATGTATGCATTGGTACACTGATAAGCTAGTCTACAACTTCATACGTAGTTGATGTCTGTCTGGATGCCATCGCACTAGTGAGCGGTTTGTGCTCCACCCATTTTGGGTCATGTGCAACAAGGAAAAGATCAAGAAATTGCTTTGTTGTTCAAAGGCAAGCTATCTCAAACGGGTAAATGAATAGATGTGTGCACAAAGGCACGATTTCAAGCTTGCATGGGTGTGTTTGCGCATGCGTGGTGAATCATGAGCGGGCACCTTTAACCTGCTATTTCTCAGCAAAGACTAAGTTAAAAATCTAAAATTAATTTTACTGTCATGTATGCAACAGCGTGTAAGAACTATCAATTTCCAACATAAAATAATTTTTGATTTTTTTGTTGCAGTTATCCTTTAAAGTTGTTCAAGTTCCGATAATGGGCGGGGTGTAGTGTGTGTGTGTGTGTGTGTGTGTGTGTGTGTGTGTGTGTGTGTGTGTGTGTGTGTGTGCTGTCAACACGTATTTGAGGTTGTCTCAAATAATGACGCGATAATAGTGTTGAATACTAGCGACAATAGTGGCATTGTGTACTGGTGAGTTCATGCAGAATTCTATCTGGTGCTGTGAGAAGGAGTGCAAATGAGTTGACGCTCGTGCTTTGAATTCACGTTGACACAAAGTTTGAGTTCACTGTACAGTATACTTTAATGTATACAACTGCATTCACTATACACATGACAATCAAGCACCTAGATGCAAGTCTATAGTCTGAGTCATCAAGTGTCTGATCTCTTTTAGCCGTTTGCAGTAGTTTTAGTCCTGCACGAGAGTCTTTGTTACCGTCATTTTTCCGCTTCTCAAATGCAGCTCTTTTCTTTTGCAAAGGTTCCAGTGCTGAGATCTTGAAGTGTGGAGGCAGGTAGATGGACAATGGTGGCTTCAATTTTGCTCTTCTTTAGCCCCGACCAAGCTTTTGATAGATTTGGCTGTACTTATCTTGAAGTAATCAGGCTAAAAGTGGCTACTGCAGACTCCTGTCCACTCAGTAGGATGCATCATACTCAGCAGTAGTCGTCTGGATGACACAAACATCTCTGCAATTGTCCTTCTTATTTGTGATTCCCACTCTTTTCTTAGCTTGGGGATCTTCGGAAATCGAAACACGCTTGCGTATGACTTGCACGAATTGGTGCATCCTGCAGCCACGCAACACCGAACTGTTCTTTCACCACATACTCCTTTGTTTACAGTTCAAGCTAGCGTGGAGTCTCCCCTCTGTGACGTGTACAGTACACCACGCCCATTACCAGAACTTAAAGAACTGGAAGCAACTTTGACCTGCTATTCTCAGCAAGGAGACTTAACTAAAAACCTAAGACTGTTTTCCTGTCACGTATGCAACTAGAATTATCAATTTCCAACATAAAAGTTTCTGTTGTTTGCATTGCAGGTACCCTTTAAATGCTGTATGCAAAGTTATGTTGTTGCATGAGTATTCCATTCTGAGATTTATATTGAAGTACTATATCTCGTTCAGATGCGTTTTTACTCTTGTTCTGAAGAAATAGCAGCCGCACAGAATTTTTGTAAAGTATTTCGTTTAGAGTTCTACCTGTTTAATTATGATTAGATTATTGATTGTTAGCTAGGATCCTGTTGAAGTCAAATGAAAATGTAACTGAGTTGTACCGTTTTGGTTCTGGAACGTGTAAATTGGATTCAGTGCAAATGCAATCAGAATTTGGAGAGAAATGCAAACACTAGAAGAGTTGGCTTCAATCCAAATATTTGATTGCTGGAAGCTTTGCGAAGGATGACGATTCGTACAGTCTACATGGGATTGATGTGGGCGTGCGTTCGAATGAACTGGAAGGTACTAATTAGCTAATATCCCGTTGAAGAGAAATGAAAATGTAACCAAGTGTCCCATTCCCAAGAAATTAGCAGCCAGTTTTCGTCAGAGTTAGATATGTGGGCAACAGAAATGTGGAAGTCATGTGCAGGTATTTACTCATCCGGATAATCAGTTCCCCGTATGTATGTGTGTTCCACAGTCCCGTTGAACGTAGTCAGTTTGAAGATGTTGCTGCTGTTGTAGAAACAGGTGTAGCACAGGCAAACGGAGGTAAGTGTATTTGTTAAAGACCCGGATATAGTCAAAAATATCTTGGTGTTATTGACATTCCCAGCAATAAACAACACGCTCCGTGTGTACTGTCCAAGGTCAGGCTTGGGCAGTTTAAATTTGGTGGAGATCCCATGCATTGCTTTGGAGAAATTTGCATGGGAGTAGAGGTGGGTTTGATAGTCAAAAAATAGTGACGTTCCAAGAGAACTCTGGAAGACGTTGACACATTCTCTGTCGAGCTTGATCGATTTGGTGTGCACAAGCAAATTTTGGTGGTGCTATATACAGCAGAGATTCTCGTCAGACATCTGTGATTGCCCTGTAGACGCTTTCCACCCCAATTTTTTGACTGGTCATTCCTTGATATAACCATGTGTACCGGTAATTCATTCCATCCTAAATTTGTGTCAAGTTTAGCGACTGTCTCTGGTGCCTCCGGTTTGGCTGGGGAGATTGAGAAAGACTCCCAATATGATGACTTTGTCTTCTTTTGGTGCACTCTTCTACCCTCTTGTAGTAGAATCATTTGGAGCTTGGACTCTTGCCAGCCTGGAAACTCTGAGAACCATTGCTACCAAAACAATTACTTCAACCAACATTCCATTTTCACAGGCTTACAATAGCCTTATGCAGCTGCTGTCAGTTAGCTTGTGGAAGTTTAATGCTAGACTGATAGAAAGTAGACTACTTTAAGATTCAGATGACTGTTTTTGCCTGTGCCACAAGTAACTGCGTCCTAAGCACGCGCCCAACTGGTCTTACTGTTTACTCAAGGCGATCAATTAAGAGAAATGACTGGCTAGTCCTAAATGCCAATCAAATGACTGGACTCACACAATGCAATTTCTCGGATGTATATACTACATTCTTCTCCCTCGACTATGTCATTGATATTAACAATTAAGAGATATATTGTACAACTCAATAGTCTAATCTACTAAAAATTCAGTCTGTCAGGTGCCTTTCTCATTCTGCTGGAATGGCGGATTGGAGTCACTCCTTTGCTGGCACCTAGCTTTGATGTTGTCGTTGGTTCCACGTGTGTCTCTAAGTTTTCTGGTCCTCTGCTGACCTCCGGCGATGATACCATTGCGTCCTGTTCCATTTGTTTGTCAACTCGATCTTGTTGTTCTGGTAAGTCTGGTGCAACAACTCCCTCTTCGGGTCTTCCCGGCGATACCGGTACCATTGCTCTTGAACATGGTTTATCCTTTGGATGTGTTGGTTCCGCCAGTAGGTCTTCTGCTTCACCTCCTTCATGTCTTTCCGATTGTAAGGTTTTCCGAATCTGATCTAAATGTCGTTTGACTACCCTCCCATCACCCAGTTTGATAGTGTATGATAGGGGGCCTGTTTTGGACTGAACCACACCAGCTACCCAAGGACGACCTTTGTTGTAATTGCGCACGTAGACTCTCACCCATTGTAAAGGTCTATCATACTATTCCGGTTACCCTTGTAGAATTGTTTCTGTTGCCATTGCTTTTTGTGTACTGTTTGCTCCAAGTTGGGGTGTAACAAATCTAACCGTGACCGTCATTTGCGACCCATTAATAATTCCGCAGGTGATATTCCTGTTGTGGAATGCGGTGTAATCCGGTAGCTGAACAACACTTGTGTCAAGCGATATGACAAGGTTTCTTGTTTTGCTAGGGACAGTCCTTTCTTCAATACCTGTACTGCTCTTTCCGCCAGCCCATTACTTGACGGATGATACGGTGCTGTTTTAATGTGGTCTATTCCATTCAATTTTACAAAATTGGTAAACTCTTGACTGGTGAATACTGATCCATTGTCTGATACCAGTTTTTCAGGAATTCCATGAGTTGAGAAAATTTTTCTTAACTTTTCTACCGTAGTTTTCGTCGTCGCTGATTCTACAAGTTCTACTTCCATCCACTTCGAGTGTGCATCAATGAGTACAAGAAACATTTTCCCTAGCAAGGGTCCAGCGTAGTCCACGTGCACCCTCATCCATGGCTGATGAGGCCAAGACCAGGGATGCTATGGAGCTTTTAGTGGTGCATTCCTTCTTTCTTGACAACTAGAACAACCTTGGACCTTGCGTTCGATGTCCCCATCCAGTCCTGGCCACCAGACTATCGTTCTGGATAAGCCTTTCATCCGTGCCACACCAGGATGACCTGCATGTAACTCTTCCAAAACTTGTTGTTGCTCTTGTGGTGGTACAATCACCCTGTACCCCCATAATACGCATCCCTCTTCTATAGATAATTCACTTACTCTTCGCCAGTAAGGAGTTAACTCTTCGATTAGTGGTTTATTAGGCCAACCATGGTGAACATAATATTGTACCCTAGACAGTATAGGGTCTTGTTCTGTCCGTCTTCTAACGTCTCTTGCCAATACAGGTGACGATTCTAGTTGCTGTAAAAATTGAATTGTCTCTGGTTGTTCTTCCTCAGTTGTCGACGGTAGCTGTAAGGGTAATCGGCTGCAGACATCTGCATTACCGATGTCCCGGCATGGTTTGTATTGCAACTTATAACTGTAACCTGATAGGATCATGGCCCATCGATGAATTCTCGCTGATGCCATTGGCGGGAGAGGCGTATTTTCCCCAAACAATCCTACCAGTGGTTTATGGTCTGACACTAGCACAAACTCTCTACCAAATAGATATTGGTGAAGCCTTTGTAGACCAAAAATTACTGCCAATGCTTCTCTTTCCACCTGTGCATAATTCCTCTCCGCTTTCGTCAATGTTCTCGATGCAAATGCTACTGGGTGTTCTTTGCCGTCCTTCCCTCTCTGAGCCAATACAGCATCTAAACCGTACAACGAAGCATCACAAGTTACGACGGACTCTTGTTGTGGATCGAAATGTGCTAACACTTTGGCTGACACTAACAGTTGTTTTGATTTGTGATAAGCTTGTTCTTGTTCACATGACCAATTCCACTTTACTCCTTTTCGTAACAATCTATGTAGTGGAGCTAGAACTGTTGATAAATTCTGTAATAAGATAGCAATCTTAGGTATGCTTTCAATTCTGTAATGTTTTGTGGTCTGGGTGCTTCCGTAATTGCCTGGATTCATCCCTTGTCCGGATGTAAACCTGTCCTGTCAATGACATGTCCCAAATACACTACTTCAGCTTGCATGAACCGGCATTTGTCTTTATTCAGCCCTAGTCCAGCCTCTTCCAATTTTGTCAATACTTTATCTAAGTTAGACAAATGCTCTTGTTCATTTCTTCCTGTTATTAGTATGTCATCTAAGTAGAACACTACTCCTGGAATTGCTTGCAACAGAGTTTCCATCGTCCTTTGAAAGATACCAGGAGCAGATGAAACACCAAACGGTAGTCTATTATACTGAAATAATCCTTGGTGGGTATTGATGACTACATACTTGCGTGATTCCTCATCAAGTACAAGCTGTTGATATGCTCTATCCAGATCCAGAGCTGTAAACTTCTGTCCTCCTGATATTCGAGCCAACAAGTCTTCAATGCGTGGAATGGGATAAGTATCGCATTTTGACACTTGATTCACTGTCAACCGATAGTCTCCACAGATTCTGACCTTTCCATTGCTTTTCAAAACTGGAACTATGGGAGCTGCCCACTTCGAATAGTGAATTGGCTCAATAATTTCGGCTTTTGTGAGATCGAACAATTCTTCCTCTATCTTCTCTCTCAAAGCATACGGTACCTGTCACTGGCAATTTCACTTTTACACCTTGCAATCTGCCTAGCCCATCACTGAACACTTCACTGTGTAATAACAATAACCCTTCCACTTTCCTTGGTGAGGGTTTGCCTCCAAAAGATGAACTCTTCCCCAATCAATTTGTACTTGTCGAATCCGGTCTCTTCCCAATAAACTCGGGCCAGACCCTGCCACTACCACAAGCGGAAGAGACAATCGGTGTCCATCCGAAGTGTCTACCCACACTTCCAACTTTCCACATACAGGTACCGGCTCACCAGTATATGTCTTCAGTGTCTTCTTTGTAACCTTCAATGGTGCTTCACCTTTCTTCCAGACTGACTTCCATGTTGTTTTGCTCACAATACTGACACTCGCTCCCGTGTCTATTTCCATCTCGATTGGCTGTCCTTGTACAGTCAACGTTGTCTTCATAGGCTTCTCCTTTCCCTTGTGTAACGCGTGAATATTGCCATTAAGCCACTCAACCTCCTCATTCTCATTTGTATCTGACTGCGCCTCCTCATAGCCGATTTTGTATGTACTTCTACCACTGTCCCCTTTCTGAGCCGTTTTGCTCACTGTGCGACAAACAACCTTTGCATGCCCAATTTTGCCACAACCAAAACATTTGACATCCTTGAACCAGCACTCGAACTGTTTGTGTCCCTGTTTACCACAGCGATAACAACACCCAGATATCTTGTCAGTCGGCCTGTTACCTGCTTTGGGTACTCGTTGCCTCTGTAACTGGTGTACAGGCTGTTCTGTGACTGGTGTATGGACTCTCCTTCTGGGTTGCCAGGTGCACTACTTGCTTCCTTCTGTTGTAACTTTGTGGTAGTCTTTTCAGCTGTTTCGTGTGGAATCGCTAAGTCATATTTCCTCTTGAATGTCAGCTCTTTTTCTGCCAACAGCCGTTGCTGTATACGGTCATTCATTATACCTACGACTAGTCTGTTTCGTAGCATATCACTAAGCACCACCCCGAATTTGCAATGTTCACTGAGTCGCTGCAGTTCTGCCGTGAATTTAGCGACCAACTCACCTTCCTGACGCGATCAACTGTTAAATCTAAATCGTTGTAATATTACTGATGGCTTTGGGTCAAAATGTTCTGTCAACGTCTGTAGTAGTCCACGCCATTCGCTGCGAAATATTGTTCTAACCTTTCTGCATAAAGTGGCCATTCCTCCTTTGATTCATCGAACTCCGCTATTTGTCCGAATATTGCCGCCATCCTCGTTGCCAGATGTCACAAGTAACTGCGTCCTAAGCACGCACCCAACTGGTCTTACTGTTTACTCAAGGCGATCTATTGAGAGAAATGACTGGCTAGTCCTAAATGCTGATCAAATGACTGGACTCACACAATGCAATTTCCCGGATGTATATACTACATCTGTTATGTCTGTTTCTGCCTTGTTATAAATAAGCAAGGCATATATATTAAATATATCTAAAAATATATATACAAACAAGTGACTTGTTCTTACTTTTAGATATATATAGCTCATATGTTGCTGAGATCCATCCTCAAGGTCGGTGCTTTACTTTAGATGTTAATCGAACACACTACCAAAGAGTGCAGGTACTGCAACTAAAGTTCTGTTGAAGAGTGTAAAGAGTGCAAT
This sequence comes from Corticium candelabrum, assembly GCF_963422355.1. Lineage (NCBI taxonomy): Eukaryota > Metazoa > Porifera > Homoscleromorpha > Homosclerophorida > Plakinidae > Corticium > Corticium candelabrum. The sequence continues at coordinate 7,880,180 of NC_085093.1, forward strand.
ATGTTGTTGTAGTTATTTATTACTTGTCTATATTTGAGTTGCAACAAAGCAGCTGTCTTAGTAACGTACCAAAATTTATCTGTTTTTGTTGTAGTTTCTTTATGTAACATTGCCAGGCAAACAGGGAATGAATGAATCATATTTGTTGTGTATGCTTCATGGAGAAAGTAGGACAGTGGTTTTGCTTGCACTTGTTACTTTGTTCTTGATAGCTGTTTTGCTTTTGTTTGTTTACAGACATAGGGCTGTACACGTTTAGCTTGTGTCGTTTACCTGGATCTGACACTGGCATAGTTTGTTGGCTAGACGTTTAGAGTATTTCATTCATCGAGTTACTGTGGTTCTTGTGCAGGTGCTACTGGGTAATCCTCGAATCAAGGAAGTGTGTAAAGCTTTTCATTGGTATCAGTGGGATGCTGTATATCAAAGGCTATACGTAGTTTGTTTTAGACCCAAAAAGGTAACTGCATTTGAATTTCTTATGCATGTTAATTGTAGTCTATGGACTGTTTGTTGTGGTAGCCGCCAGAGGGCATTCTTGAACCAGCAATGTGGTGTTTTGAATTTCTAAATGATAAGCCATTGATAGTGGTTGGCAATTTTGCAAATTGTATGTACATGACAGACTTCATTTCTGTGTACATGATCTTAGATGGACTTGCCATTGCCATTCCTCTTCAAAGAAGATCAAGCTGTAAACAGGTGGAGATTCTACTAATAAGTTAACATAAAAGATACTGAATATATTACTACCATAAAAATGTATTCAGTGTAACTCATCTGTCATCCATTTAGTGTTTGCATGTTTGTCATCACAAATTTGTCTTGTTTAGACCATCTTATCTTAGTGTCCCTGGCTTTAGAACTCTTCCAGGTAAGTGCAGACAGTAGATAACTTATAATTATTGTGTAAAACTGCTTTTCTGAAAGGCAAACAGGATAATTATTAAATAACAATAGAAACTGCAGTGTTGATACAGTGAGACCTTTGACATGCAATGGTGTTTTACAGTCTTGCATGTGACAAGTTTATTATTGATTTGCTTACGTAGATATAGTTATTTGGGTAAGTTTGTTTATGCTAGTGATTAATGAATTTTAGAAAAGCACATCAACCTGGAGGTAGTCAGCTTACCCGGAGGTACAGTTAGCCATTTGCTAAACCAATGTTGTCCATTGTATTACTGTTTTCTGTTAGTTTCGAGTTGTGGTTCGCTGTTTTTGTGCTATCAGCATCCATCTAGTAATGATTCAGAGGTATTTAAGTTTTGCTCATTTTTGATTAGATCATGTTTATGATATGTTTCATTGCACCAGGTTGAGCATAAAGGGAAGGATATGATAGTTTACTCCATCTGCATGTTGCACCATGGTCAGCACAACTTATGCTGTGGAGGATTGCTGCAAGCATTGTGTTGATTTTAGAACACGTTTTAAAGGGACAGATTCGTGATGTTATCCAAGAAAGAAAGAGCAGTCGACTACTCTTTTGTAGTCTCAGTGAGTGTAGTATAGTAATGGTAATGATAACAACAATAATAACAGTAATAATAGTGATGATTGGAAATTGTTCTATACTTCAATTACAGCCATCTATGTTATACAACAGTAATGACACATGGCAACAACTATTCCCAATAACACTAGACACAAGTGCAATTTTTATCTGCAACTAACTCTCTAAGATCTACTCAGACATCTGGCCGTCAGCCGCCAACAGCTGAATGTTCAAGTCTCTTGTAAGCTTGGCACACTTGCTGCGGCATCCTTGTTAACACATGCTGCATGAGCAAAGTAGGGTAAACTGGAGTCTGCCTCTCAGCTAATTCATAGTTGTTCCACCCTGACAGTTATCTTTTTCTGCAAGCATTGATGATAGTTTTAAAAAGAAATGTTTAGGCAATGGGGTCTACCTGCCTATAAAACTATCAGTGGTGTGAATGTTGCTTGTTCAACCTTAATAGTTTGCTGCTCGTAATATGGTTATATATTGTTCCAATTTATATCACGGGTTTGTACAAGATGACTATGTTGTGGTACTTCTACCTGGTGTTGCTCTTCATCTTCTCAATTGCAGTGCAGAACATGCTCCAGTGCATCACATCTTGCTTCATGGTATATGTGAAACATTCATTCAGATTGCTTTGCAATAAAAAATGAACTTCTGTAGATGTAGGTGTACCTCAATTTCCTTCTGCATCTACGAGCAGTTGTTTCTGTCAATGGGAAACTAGCATTGATGGTATGCAATAGTTTCATATGTCTCACTTGATACTAATAGTACTTGTGAAGGTACTGCCAATGTTCTGGACACTGTTACACTGAAAGAATATCATATCAGTTTTGATCAAAGTGCACTTGCACATGTGTTCAAGGCGTGAGTGGATACAAACTCTTTAGTGAACAATCTTGGTGGAATGTGTTGAATATAGAACCCACTTGACAGCAACAAAACTAGCCATTATGCATATGGCTTTGGTTCATTTGAACGACGAGTTGTTGGTGAAGATGGTAAGTTGGTCTCAGAATCTAGCTTGTGTGACTAAGTGAAACTTGCTATATGATGTGACCATAGTTGCTACGTGAGTTATGTCTGGATTCTACTCACCCCGACTGTTCTCAGTTACTGTCTGATTATCTCATAGGTCAGATAGTATATTTGTCAACAGACTTGGTCTGTAGTTGAATTGCTCAATGTTCAGGTGCAAGTTATACTTACATGAAGTTTAATGTTCTTGTTAATGAGAATTCTTTGCTGCAACTGTTGCCTTTGACTGAAACTGACCGGTTTCGTGGTCATTTGGAGATGGTTAAATTTTGTATTCAGACTAATAGTTCTAAAGAGGTAAAAACAGTTTTCACAGGATCGACAAGGTCGAGAGGTAGCTCGTATCACATATGTATTGTTGCCAGATGTGGAAGAAGGACTAGCCAAGGTTTCTCAGTTTTAGTTTGTTCTTATGTGTTGTACATATGATTGACATGATTGACAATTACCGTAGGGTGGTGATTCAAGTGATGTTTCACAAGACAAAGGAGTTGTTCAATTGAAGACATACGTTGGCTGCTTTTGTATGAAATGCAAAGTATCTGTAATAATTCAAGCTTTGTACTGCAGCCACAACACACCAATCCATTTGCAAGTCTTCTTGAAAACCTTTACCTAAACAAGCAACGTACGCCCAGGTAATTGTAACAGCCACAGATTATTTCATTTAGTTATATTATTGATGGAGAATGCACTGTTTAGGTTCTCTCTAAAGACTTTTGCTGATCGTTTGTCGGAAAAGAGTAATGCTGTTGTTGGAAATCAAGAGGAAGAGGAAGAGGTCCCCAGACGATCCATGTTTAGGAGAATGTCGGACTCTTTCAGGTTTTAACTATATTTAATGATAGTGACATATACAAGTTATTTTGAAGAAGATTGACGTTTACTGCTTTTTATATCAGTCAATCCCTCTTGTAACTCTATCACCGTCAGGAGTGAAGTCAAAAGGGGAGGGCTGGTTATGCAAGATTATTTATTTGTTTATTTAGCATATTTCAGTATAACGTTTTTACCTGGTGAAGAAGCCCTCGTTTGTGCTATCTAATGTCTTTTAAACAAGACCAGTGTCGTTAATTGACATAATACAAATAATATGCTGCAATTTTGTATGAATATGGTATCCTGCATTGGTTAGTTTAATTTCTTCATTGCAGTGGTAGTTTAATGAAAATAGTGAGAATATTTAACATTAGAGAAGTATGCTTGGCTGACTCCTTACAGTCATGCTCAACGGTTTCGAACCTTTTAGAAAAATGTACAAAATGCGGAGTTTTAACTGGAGCTCAGAAAGAAATAGTTAGGATTCTATGTAGCTCAAATGATTTGCAAACTCTATAGCCTCCGGAAAAATAATCTAAAAAGCTTCAGTTTGTCATTCTAGTTAAGGAAAAGAAGTTTCAGCAATCAACCTTGTGTGCACCCTTATTTTTTGTGCTCGTGAGCAAAGGGTGTTACCCACAATATCAAAAGATAAAGGCCTTCTGTACAGAGAGTAGAACACGCATTCAAATCACTGGGTGTGTTGTCCCAGTTTTCTGATCTTGAATGCCTCAAAAGAAGGAACTTATCTCCTTTGGAAACAAATCGTTGAGTGCCACTTAAATGGAGACGGTTACAGTACAAGACCGTTCAACAAATTGGTTGAAAGTACATGACGGGCTCTGGGAATGGTGATGCTCTCTAGATTTAGTCAGCTGTTAGTGTTTTCTTTATGAAACGTTTGCAAAGTTTATGCAAAGTCGCAAACACTTCTGGAGTGTCATCAAAAGACATTCAGTAGTCTCTGAACATCACTGGTGTTGACATACATTACAGTTAATGTTGAGTACAAACAGTATGACGAGCGGGGAGCGAGGCGAATGCAGTTACTATCCTAAAAGCATCTTCAAATGTGCGTTGAGTATGCCTGAAAGCTCGTTGATAAACCAACGTCATTTTGGCAGTAATTTCCTTGGACAGATGAAGCAAGAATCGTAGTATATGGCCATAGCAACACTCATTAATTGCATATAGCTCGAGAAGAATACTACTTTTCAGGATTAGTACCAAATACTAATAAAAGGTTCACATACACTTGTGCAAATGAGGTTGATTGCTGAAACTTGATTTTTCTCATTAGAACGACAAATTGAAGGTTTTATATTATTTGTCTAAATGATGAGGGCTTTCTAAATATTTTGAGATAAATGGAATCCTAACTATTTCTTTTTGTGCTCCAAAACTTGATTTTGTACATTGTTCACAAGTTTTGAGCATGAGTGTAGTTAAACAGGTGGACAGTTTATCACAGCTGGTACCATTCTTTTTCTTAGGTAAGTGCATGGTGATTGTCTTCATGTTGTTTTGTTTTAGGTTTCGAACGTCATCTCAGCTAAGAGGTGTGTTACAACTGAAGGTTGTTGTTGGCTATTGTTCACTTTTCATGTTCGTACAGCTTCTCAGCACAAACCTTTGTCTTTTCTTGAGCCAGCAAGTGAACAGGATCCACGTGAAAGTCGTCATCAAAAGCTGGTCACTTTGTTTTACGATCTGCGGCTAGTGATTGGATTCTGTTAATACTGCCAATGTTTGACAGCTGATTCGAAGTCTTCAAAATCATTTTAAGCAAAACAAAGGGCTAGACACAGGATCTCTTGATAAGGACGAAAAGTACTCTAAAGTAGCACAGCGATATGCTAGTACTCAGGTAGATGAAAGATGCGGTAAGTGTTGTATGCTGCAATGCTGAATGGAATTGTTTCAAACTGCACTGTAGATGAAGCAATCAGAAGGTTTGTTGCAGAGTATATGGAATTTGCTGGGCTATGATGATGAAAACCACCCAGCTCAAACTTCTTTGTATAATTTTAGACATCAGCTGCTACTAACTGTAGTTAATTGGTTACATTTTGTTTCTTTTATTTGTCACAGAGAAATCAGAGGCAATGCTCGAGATTCTGCTTTGTTTTACTTGGCTGAGCGTTTCTACGCATCTGTTGAGCGCTGTGGCTTTCCTTTTCCTGGAGGTGTCTATTTACGTAGACATATATGATTGTATTTAATCCTATGTGTTTGGTTAGGTTTCCACTTCTTTTTTACTTGCATAGGTTTTCGTTGCCTTCATCCTCAACTATTTCTTCAATATGTCAACTGCCATGTTTTTCATCTCAGCAATGACTTTCTAATCAGATTGATAAGTGGTTAGATTCTTTGTTGCATTTTGTATTCAGTAGGTAAACAATGAGCAATTGTTATGTCAGAGCTTGGTGATGATCCTGCAAGTACTGAAGTCAAGTTTCAAATTCTGTGGCGTCTAAATCCAGTTTGACGATTTTGAAACTATCAATTAACTTTTGTCTATAAATGACATTGTTGTGTGCAGTTACAGTCGGCGTCTCTTTTGACAAAATGTGTTCGAGCAGGACACAAAGAAGCGTCATCGTGAGTGCTTACTGAATTTGTTAGCGCATGGCATACATTTGAAAGAATATTTGCAGGTTGCTTTCTCAGCAGCGTGTGTCAAAACTGTTAGCAGAAGGAGATAGTAAGTTGCATTGATTGTATATGGCATTGACTTATACTTTGTGCGACTGTACTGGTACATGTCAGTAGATGGAAACTTTTCAAGTCCCAGACAACAGCAAGGTCGGAGTGATACTGAACAATGTGAGCAAACTAGCACTATTGTTTGTGTTTTAGCCTTGTTTAATGAATGTATGGTAGGTGATGATATGTCTCCAGAAATTAAAGATTACAAGCCTTTAGATTATCTTATGAAGACGTTACAAGCTCGCCGTTAGAATATTTCACTTAGGGTTGTTAGTTGTAGATTAAACATGTTGTCTTTAGAACGCCAAATGGCAGATGCTGGAAGTAACTCAGGTGAGGCTGAGTCTGCCAGTTTGGATCTCATTCAAAAGTATTGTTGCAAGTCATTCAAGGCTGTTGTGGATAGTAGTTAACTGAGACGATTTAGGAATTCAGATAATATGCTTCCACTCGCATTGCTATGTCATTATTGATTATTATCAAATACACAAGCGATTAGTTACTTTTCATATCTTTTTCGGACATAGTTTTGGCGCAGTAACACTATTTTAATTTTAATGTTACTGCAATTTAGTTACTACACCATTTCCAGATAAAATTGTTTATAGTCTCTTCAAATTCGCATTTTGTCAGTTCAAATTCATACTTTGTCAGTTCAAGTTCACACGTTGTCGTTTCAAATTGGCATTATGTCAACTCAAATTCTTTCACAGTCATTTCAATTGGTCATTTGTCATTTCAAATTCATTCACATTCATTTTAAATTGTTCAACTATCAATTCAAATTCATTCAGTCATCTCAAATCTGGCATGAGTATTTTTAAATTTGCTGTGTCGTGCTAATTATCGTGTAGATTCATGTCGATTGCACTGCTCCTCCATAGTTTGGTTAGCATTTTCAATTTGGATGTGCGTTAATTAAGCTATTGAGCAAACTACTCACTTAGTTTACTAATTAGACTATTGGTGAAGGCATGCAGTCTGAAGAAGACAGACTCTCTGTACAACACCCCACCGACCTCAACGCATGTAGGTCTCACATAATGCCAATTTACGAAATAAATTGCTAAAGAAGCAGTTGAATCAACTTAAGTTGAGTCAGTTGAATCAAAAAGAAGCAGTTGAATCAGTTGAGTCACTTCTACACATTCTATACCCCGCGGGGAGGAAGCGGTTTCTCGGGATGCCATTCAGATGGTCGTCAGCCAGTGAAATTCTGCAACAACGCAATGATGACACCTTTGGAAACATCAGCAATGTCCATGTCACTGCAGATGATCTCATCATAGCGGGGAAACATGAACAAGAGTATGATCAAGCACTAAGACAGGTTTTGAACAGAGCCAGAGCCAAGAATGTGAAATTTAGCGCAGACAAGCTGCAACACAAGATTAGCCAAGTTAAGGACATGGGACATCTCATAGGGGCAGTTGGACAGCGACGAGATCCAGAGAACCATTACAGCTATGCCAAAGCCAACAGATCGCAAGAGTGTACAACGTTTATTAGACGGTTACTAGGAATGATCAAGAATTTAGCAGCCTACATTCCAAGAGAATCTGCCTCGCCGCTCCACTCCGAGATTTGATCAGCGTGGCCATGGACGGAGCAGCATGACCGAGCATGGGAACAAGTCAAACAGGTGCCTGCCAACGACTCCGTACTCACTATGACGCAAGCCGACCCATCAAAATTCAGGCTGACGCATCGCTCTCTGGACTGGGAGCGTGTGTCATTCAAGGAGGAAAGTGTCGCGTACGCATCGAGATCGTTGACATCTGCTGAACGTGCGTATGCGCAGATTGAGAAGGAAATGCTGGCAATCACGTTTGCAGGCAAGAAATTCCACCCGTACATCTACGAGAAAGTGACGCAGGTGGAATCCGATCACAAGCCGCTGGAGTCCATAATGACAAAACCACTGTGTGCAGTCCCTCCTAGGCTTCAACGGATGATGCTTCAGCTACACCGTTATGAGTTGGAGGTGCGCTACATTCCATGCAAAGATGTTTCAATAGCAGATGCTCTATCTCGGGCCCAATAGTCCAGTACCGAGGATGCGGACAATCAGATGACAACTGACGTCGAGCTGATGGTCCACCTTCTCACCAGTTTATTGCCGATGAGCTCCAGCAGGCGAGCAGAATTACAACAGGCAACAGCTCGAGACGGAAAGCTACAGAAGCTATTGACCATCATTCGGTCAGGATGGACAAGCACCATTGCGGAAGTACCAACCAACGTAAGACTTTCTGGACATTCAGAGATGAATTATAAGCAGACAACATGCTATTCAAAGGTACAAAGATCGTCATTTCCGCAGCCTTGAGACTGGAAATGCTGCAAATCATCCATGAACGGCACCAAGGGGTGGAGATAACAAAGGAGCGAGCCATGACCGTTATGTATTGGCCGGGCGTGACCAAAGAGATCAAAGACTAGGTGACCAAGTGCGAGACCTACCAACAGTTTCAAAGATCCAATGCCAATGTCAAGGAGCCTCTACAACCACACGAAATACCTCGGAGACCATCGGAGATACTGGCAACCGATATCATGACTCTCAGCAACAAAGACTATCTGTTAGTGGTCGACTATTATTCGAAATACGTTGAGGTGCCCATCTTGAAAGATAAGACAGCTAGATTCGTTATTACAGCCCTAAAATCAGTTGTTGCAAGGCATGGAATACCGGGCACATCCTATTGAGCGACAACATGCCATTTTCCAGCTAGCGCATACGGTCATTCGCTAAGGAATGGAGATTCATTGCAAAGACTTCGAGCCCCCAATACCCTCAATCAAATGGACTGGCGGAGAGAAATATTCAGACTGTCAAACAGCTACTACGCAAAGCCCAGCATGAAGGAGCCAATCCACACATTGCCCTTCTCAATACAGGAACACAGTAATACCCGAGCTGAAGGCTTCGCCGGGTGAACTACTAATGTTCCGTGCATTGAAGACCAAGTTACCTACCCCAACAGCCCAGACGCAACCGCGCTTAGCGACTGGAGTCACAGAAAGATTAGAAGAGAGGCAGAAGACACAGAAATTTTATTACGACCGTCACGCTGGAGTTCAGCGAGAATTATTGCAAGGTCAAAGCGTGAGAGTACTGTCTCATGCATAATTACAAATCCACCCTACCTGTTGTACATTTAATCGTGTTTTTGACAGCCTAGTCAGTCACAGAGAAACTTCTAAGTTATATTTTCATTACAAAATTATTTGCTGTTTCTCCGAGTCTAAATTCAAACCCCTTCACACCTTGACTAGAGAATGTAAAGTTGCCAAGTTGGGAAAAACATCATTATCTTTCTAAGTCTTGTCTGCGCATGTGCTGTAATGTATCATAGTAAACAAATTTGTGGCGTTTAGTGTAATTGGTTTTTACGCAAAAACTCGTTAATATTTACACACTACCATCTAGCATTTCGTCCAACCGTCGTTGGCTCTGCGTATCGCTTCGCGGAAGACTGTCAAATAATTCCGTACCAGATAGATCAACAGGAATTGACGCCCACGCTGTCTGCACTGACGCCCAGAGATCGGCTGCTGTTCGAGGGTGCAGACTCACTTTCAGCTAGAGCCACAGATGTTCTATTGGATTGGCGTCTGGAGAGCGAGACGGCCACTCAAGAACAGTGACGTCATTGGCACGAAGCCACTCTTTCGTCGAAAACGCAGTGTGGGATTTTTGCGAGGTCGTCGAGCATTGAGACCTTACTCTGACAGGCGTCTACTGATGAGGAAATGTGACACAGGCTGGCCAGTCACGACAGTCAAGTCTGCTTGAAGCTCTCGCAGAGTGACTTGGCGATCTCGAAGAACAGCAAATCGATATGTCGGTCAATTCGAGTTTTTGTTTTTGTGCCTCGGCCTGGTCTTCTTTTGTAGTCGCTGCTGTCGTTTTGAAGCCGTCTGATAACATTCTGAATTACTCCACGAGAGACTCCTACAGCTCCTGCCACTTCACGTTCTGACAACCCGTTCTCAAGATGGACTTCGTTTTTTGTAAAATCTTGGGGCTGCACTGCTTTCCTTGAGGCATGGTTACACATGAATTAACAACGCAAATAATCGGAGCAAGGACTGAAATTGGAACGAAAGGATGACTAAACTGTAGGGTTGCCGACGTTCGCCGCTCTGTCAGCTCAAACAGCGTCTAAATACAGGACAATTTGGCGCCATTGTCTCAACTTGCAATATTTTGAACCATTAAAGAATAACCGGAAGTAACGAATTTAAGAATTTCTACGTTATGCAATAAGAAATAACATTGAAGTCAACAGTTTTGCGTCTTGTAATCATTAGTGCATTGATTTAGTGCTTTTGTTTGGTATTTTGAACAATTACAGATCATAAGAACGAGTTTGTTACGTCATAAACAATTTGCTCATTTGCTGCCAAACAAAGACAAAACGGCCATTTCTAGCAACTTGACGATGCATTTAATATTAAGTTCTCTCAGAAGTAGAAAGCATATTAAGGAAACTGTTTAGATTGGACATTTGTGGTTTACTGCCAGACAAACGCACTTCGATTTGTTTAGTGAAAGACGAACAAAATCATTTAGTTGCTGCTCTGACTCTAAGAGAACAAGTATTGTTATATGTTGGTAGTTCAAAGTAATCATGAAAGGAACTTTTGGTATAATTTTACACCATTCACACTTTTTGTTCGTCACGTGAGTACGGCGGATTTATAGTTTTGCAAGAGTCTGTACAAAGAGGCATTGTGATATCTTCTATATACTGGATCGAACTACTGTTCCCGCTCACGCTGTCTCAACCGGGTTTCCCGGATTAAGCCAGAGTCCCGTACTACCGCATTCCTTACCCTCTCCTCAACAACAACAAAAATAACACAACAAGACAAACAATTACAGTTATATTGTTAACTACTTATAAGTTCAGTTTCTTCGGTGCCTTCTCACTCGTTGCGACCTAAAGGGGTTCAGTCATCTGGAGTTCTCTCTCTTCCGTTCTAATAGTATCTGCTGGTGTGAGCCGAGATTCGTTGTCTCCCTTTTGAGGGATCTCCCCTTCTCTGTCTGGTGTCTGTTTGTACCGGAGACCGTGCCGAAACTTGTTCGTCCTCCTTTCCTTGAGAATCTCTCCTATGCTCTTCTGTTTGTTGTTAGGTCTCTTTTTGTTTCTCTTGCGCGTGTGCCGCGGGCTAACATCTCCTTTGTATATAACTGGTTGTTTGTCCTCTGGTGTGCCATTGATGTTCGCCACATTTTCCTCACTTTTGTATCTGGCTTTAATGTGATCCTGATGCCGCTTTACGATACGTCCGTCCTGCAGCCAGCAAGTAAACGATAAAGGGCAGCGCTGTTTTCGAATCTGTGCTCGAATCAATTGAGGACCAGTCCCAAAATTGCGGATATATACATATTGTTGTGTTCCAAATGACTGGTTCCGAGCCTTGTTGTCATGATGTTGTTTCTGCTCACTGTTTTCTACGTACTCTCTCTGCAATGTTTGGTTTCGCCCAAATCTAACAAGGTCTTCGGTTTTCGCCCGAGGAGTAGCTCGGCTGGTGTTATTCCCGTTGTCGTGTGAGGTGTGTTTTGGTAGGCCATTAGCACTCGTAATTTTTTCTGAAACGTTTCTACTTCCATCTTTTTAAACCTTGTTTCAAGGTTTGTACCATCCGTTCGGCAATCCCGGCTCTGACTTGATGTGTGCGATACCGTTGAATCTGCAAAACAACTCAAATTCTTCACTTGTCAAACAAGAGCCATTATCGGATCTACATGTATGATGTCCGGTATACCGTGAGTTGCGATGGATGCTCGGACACTCTCAATAGTTGCCCGCGACGTAGCTTATGACACGGTGTGTACCTCAAACCATTTTGAAAACGCGTCAACTATGACCAACAACATTCTTCCCATAAACGGACCCGCGTAGTCTACGTGTAATCGCGACCACGGCCGGCTTGGCCACTCCCACGGATGTAATGGAGCCACCGAAGGCATCTTCCCGTGTTCCTGACATTGATCACATGATTTCACTACTCGCTCCAAATCAACATCTATTTTCGGCCACCGCACATACTCTCTTGCTAGGGCCTTCGCTTACAAATGCCGGAATGGCCCTCGTGCAATATGTCTAGCACTTTTGTCCTTCGTTCGTGGGGAAATACTACACGGTGACCCCACGTTACGCATCCGACATGTACTGACAGTTCATTTTGTCTGTGCCAGTATATGCTTTGAAGTCCTCCCTGTCTGCATAACCGGTATTTGACAACGATTTTGGCCATCCAGTCATCACCCACGAACGGACAACTCACAAACAAGGGTCTTTACCCGTTTGAGCCTTTATTTGTTGAGCCGTTACTGGCGATTTGTCTAACTGCTCCATAACTAAAACAACTTCACCCGGCGCTTCCTCCTCGAGTTCCTTAACTTGTAGTGGTAAACGGCTCAATGCATCTGCATTTCCATTCTGGGACCCTGCCTTGTATCGTAAATGGTAGGTGTAAGCCGCCAATTTAAACTCCCAACGTTGAACTCTACTAGAGGTCATTTCGGAAATAGATTTCCCTTCTTGAATGAGTTCAATCAGCGGCTTGTGGTCCGTCGTGAGAGTGAACAACCGGCCAAACACGTACTTATGGAATTTATCCACGCCAAACATCAGGGCCAACACCTTCTAGTCGAGCTGAGAGTATTTCTTTTTTGTATTGTTCAATGAAAGCGACGTGAACGCGACCGGGCGTTGCGTTCCATTTGGCCCCCTGTGAGACATGAATGCGCCTACTCCGTACGGAGAAGCGTCGCAGGATACTACAATGTCACGTGGAGATCATAACATGCCAACACTTGATAGGACAACTTCCTTTTGGCCTCCTCGAACGCTATCTGCTGTTTACGTTTCTAATGCCAACGTATTCTTTCTGAAGCAGTGCATGTTACGGCGCTAGTGTAGTGGAAAGTTGAGGTAGAAACCTGTTGTAGTAGTTTATTAGTCCCAAAAACCTCCGTAATTCCTGAAGGTTACGCGGAGACGGGGCTTCCTTGATTGCTTTCACTCTGTCTGGATCGGGGTGAATGCCTGGTCATCTATGTCTTGTCACTACCTCTGCTACCCGTGGCGTATTCCTGATTCTAAAAATTTGGTGACCGTCTAATTTCAATTGCTGCAGCCAATTCCTGCCCAGTAAACTGGATCACTTGCCCCTGACAATCAGCAGTGGAAGCTTGACCCTCTGTCCCGTAGTGTTGACGCCCACTAGTACCTGAATATCTTCTACCACTTGAATAGTGTCTTCTCTGTACGTCTTCAATTGCTTGTTGGTTGTTTTCAACGTAGGAGTCATCCGTCCTCTCCATGTTCGCCGATATGACTCTTTCGATATCAAAGACACCGACACCCCTGTGTCGAGTTCCATATTTAGTGCCTTGCCGCTGGCTACTACTGAAACGCAAATCGGTTCAACTCTTCCTGGCACTGTTTTCTTGACGTAATATGTGTTTTTCTCAATTTCGTCCTCTGTCTTTAGTAACTCTTCTTCGTGTACCATCTTTGTCTGTTGAGGTACGCGGTGTTTTCATAGCACTCTTTTTCCTAGTGCTTGTCCTTGCTCGGCAAACTTCGGCGATGTGCTCCGTGTCTTGCAAACAAAACACTCCGTATTTTTGAATCTACAATTATTGGGTGTGTGGTTTGTTCCTCCGCGCCTTTGGCAGTGCAAATTACGCCTTGCTAGGGTGCTACAACCCGATCCTTGGCCTGACTCCTTGAGTTGATGGACCGATTCCTATTGAGTTTCGTCTTCCTTTACCAACTCCTGCACTGCTGCCACGTTTTTCCAGCTGTCTCCGCTGATCTAGCAATCTCCCAAGCCTTCTTGAATGTCAAATTGCTCTCAGTAAACAGACGTCGCTTGGTCCAATCATCCCTCTCTCCACACACCAATCTGTCACGAAGGTGGTCGTCTAGACGATCTCCAAACTTACAAAACTCTGCTAGTTCCCGCAGGTTGAAAAAACCTAGAGGCATCTTCCTCTAACTGTTGGATGCGTGTGTTGAATTTGTATCTCTGGACTGTCACTGTTGGACGAGGGTTGTAGCAATTCTGTAGCGTTTCGCATAACTTTTATACGGCGTGTCTTTAGGCTTGCTGGGTCCTACCAGACTACGTAACAGATGATAAGTCTTCTTACCACATCAGGTCAGCAGAATTGCTCGTTTCCTGTTTTCGTCTCCATGTGATATGCCATTTGCTACAGCGAACTGTTTTAGGCGTTCCTGACATGCACCTCATTCTTCCGTCTTAGCTTCATATTCCTCAAATCGGTTGATTGGAAGCAAAATCGGAAACTGACATGGCATGACCGCCTGTGGGACCCCCTCCCCAACCTCATTAGCCTGACCTGGTTCCGCTGCGTAATCGTGCTCTTCTTCCGTAGTTGATCCTCGTCGCCAATGTGATATCTTCTATATATTGGATAGAACAGTTGTTCCCGCTCACACTTTCTTACTCGGGTTTCCTGGATTAAGCCCGAGTTCCGTACTACCACAGGTACCTAGTGGGAGCCGGCGGTGATTGCAGCTAGAAATGAAGCACCGCGTACATACTTTCTCCATCAGGGAGGCAGCGCACTTAGAAAAAAATCGACGTCATCTTCGTCCAACCAAAGAAAACATGGCAGGTGCCAGAGCTACAGATACCATCAAAGACAACTACTCTTCGTCAGGCGCAGACATCTCAACAGATCAGCCTCAGGCCACCGAACAGACTCCGGAAGCTGCAATTTAAGCGCTCTACATAACAGCTAGTGGACGCGAGATGAAGAAACTGCCGAGATTACACAATGTGAAAGAAAAGATGTGATAGACACGAACTTGTTTAGCTTAGACACGTGTCTGTAGTGACGTAGAGTGCGTTAGAGTGGTGTCTGGTTTTTAGTTTTTACGCAGAAGAGGTAAAAAGCTAGCGTGCGTTAAAGGCACGCCCATTAGCGAATTTGGTCTTTTCTAGGCGTTGTTTGCTTTGTTTCTGTGCTACTGTATGTCTGGGTGTACTCTAAATAATGACTAATAAGAGACGCTTTTGTGAATTTTTGTTTACATGTGGACTACACATGGTTACGCTGTCGGTGGTTTACAATGTTCCGTCTTTTCGTGGTTCTAGAACCTTGTTCTTTATTGCCTGTGTGAGACAAGATGAATCGTTATAGAATGCTCTGTTGTAAGTTATCCTAAGTTATCCTACTGTTTTCGGTAACGACCACAACTCTGGAAGATAGCGTGCGTTAAAGGAACGCCCACATGCGAATTTGGCTTTTAGCTAGCAAGGCAGGCAAAACGTAACGGTAACTACAGACAGACGTTTCCAACTGGTAATAAACCTTACTCTAACTCTATTAGGATTCTGACAGCGACTAATATTCAACTTTCTACCTGCAAAGCAGTCACCTACGGTACGTACACGTACAAGATAGTACGACTTTCACGTATTCCGCTTGACCCGATAGAGCGAAATCGTAGGAGTTACGAAATGTGGCAACGCTAATCTATCAAGTAAGTATGGTCGAACGAATCCGTCGATTCCGGCCTCTACCTCCTCACCGGCTAATTGCACCAGGCAAACGCGCGTAAGCGTTGCTTCTACCACGAAAATGCAAGGAATTTTATAATAAAAAGAGTCACGAACACTCAAAGGGTACATCTGTAGTATCCCGGACGGTTATAGGTTGTTCACGTGTACTATATCTTTTGTGTGTAATCTGCTAGCATAGTGTCTCTGATAATCACATTTTGGCGACGAGGATGACAGAATCTAATGCCGCTGCGGGTAGTGTTCCTACGACCGGGACAAGCGACGCCCAGGTGTCTACAGAGGTGAGGCCCCTTTTATTGGTGGACCGGTTTCTGGACTCTTTGAAGCGTTTGACAAGTACACAGACGACTGGAATCATTGCGCGGAACGCATGACATTCTACTTCGCAGCCAATAGTATTAAGGACGATGTTCAGAAGCTAGCAGTCTTTCTTTCAGCAGTTGGCGCTAAACGTACAAATTGCTGCGCAGCCTCGTAGCTTCTAGCAAATCTGGGGACACGTCTTTTCAAGCCCTTTGTGACGTTCTCAGTAAGCATCATAATCCACGTCCTTTAGTAACGCTGCAACGCCTGCTGTTCAACAGCCGTGTTCGCCAATCAGGTGAGTCTATTTCTGTATTCGTTTCTTCGCCTCGGGAGCTTTCAGAATATTGTGAATTCGGAGAATCATTGGAATACGTGCTCTGGGATCGTCTTGTGTGCGGCGTTCCGAATGAGCGTATCCAACGAAGGTTTCTGGCGGAACGGAATCTGTCTTTTGGTAGAGCATGAGACATAGAGCGAGCCATGGAAGATGCCAACAAAAACACGGAGAAAATCCAAAAAGGCTGCACTAACGGTGTCTCACTACCGACTACGGCAGAGGTCCAGTACGTTCAGAAACGCCAAAAGAACATTCTACCTTTGCTACCGTTGCCGTGAATCTGGCCACAACTCGGCTAGTTGTCGGTTCAAAAACGCAAAGTGGTTTTCTTGCAGAAAACTGGGGCACGCGGCGAAAGCGTGCAGATCAAAGGGCACACCTGAATAGGCAGTCTTATCAAAGCTAGCACGAGCTAACCACACCCTTAAGATGGACTATCAGCAAGACGGAGGAGATTAACACAGTTTGGAATACATCCACAGAATCAACGAAGGGAAGCCAGCTGCCATTACAACTCAGTTATCAGTAAATGAGACACAGTTAGAGATGGAGTTGGGTACAGGTGCGTCTTGCTCTGTCATCTCTGAGGAGACCTACAGAAAGATATGGGGTCCTAATCCACCTTTTCTGCGGGACACTCTCACGGTATTGAAAGCATATGAAGGAAAGGCCATTCCAGTACTAGGCGTGTTACTAGTTTAAGGCAAAGCAAAAGCAGAGGACAAGCTCCAGGCCTTGCAGTTGCATGTTGTGCGGAAGAAAGGACCTACTCTCCTGGGCCAAGACTGTCTATCATAGATCCGCGGAGAGATCTTTCAGGTAAGTCAGGACCGAGAGCTGGACCGAATTTTGGGTGAATACCAGGATGTTTTTGAAGATAAATTAGGAAAGTTGCGTAGGATTTAAGCCACAATCCATGTCGATCTCAACACTCCACCTCGGTTCTTCAAAGCTCGCAAGATGCCATATGCACTTGAGAAGAAACTGAAAGAGTCTTTGTTTAGGATGCAAGATCAAGACATCATTACCCCTGTACCATTGTCTAACTGAACGGCGCCTGTGGTGGCAGTAGTCAAAGCCGATGGGTCGGTGAGAGTTTGTGGAGATTACAAACTGACAGTGAACGAAGCCAGTGAACTGGATAAGTACCCACTGCCAGACATCGATGACTTTTCCTAGTTGGCAGGAGAGCAAACTTACAGCAAATTAGACCATAGCTAGGCATACCAGCAAGTAGTGCTCAAAATAATGTAGCAGGAGTATGTTGCAATTAGCACCCACAAGGGGCTATTCTGTTTTTTTACCGGTTACAATTTGGTGTTCATTCATCCCTTCAATTTTCCAACTGATAATGGAAGTGTTGCTGCAGGGCCTAGATGGGGTGGTGGTGTACCTGAAAGACATTTTAAGAACGAGAAGGAGCAGGAAGGAGCACCTTCAGCGCCTTGAAGAGATCCTCAAACAGCTTCAAGATGCAGGGCTCCGAGAGAAACGTGACAAGTGCAGATTTATGGGGAAGGACGTTATGTATCTGGGGCACAGAATTTTCGCCCAGGGGTTGCAACCCACAAAGGACAATATGAGGCTATTCAGGTAGCCCCAACACCAACTGGAACCTCTGAGTTGAAAGCCTATTTGGAATGCTTACGTATTATGACAAGTTTTTACCTGATCGGTTCTTCGTTCTGGCACTACTCTATTCTCTGCTTAAGAAAGGGTCACCATAGGTATGGACCAAGACACAGGAAGACGCTTTCGTCGCATCCAAGGCACTCTTTACTTCATCACGAGTGTTAAACCACTTTAATCCAACGCTGCCAGTGATTCTTCCCATTGCCTATGCATCTCGCTTATTGTCAGAAGCCAAGCAGAACTATTCCCAGCTAGATAAAAAGGCTTTGGCCGTGGTTTGGGTAGTGAAGAAGTACCACCGCTACGTGTACGGCCTCTCAGTCACCTTGATTTTACATAAAGGCCCTTCTGTTGACTTTTGTCAAGGGAAAGTGGTACACCTGATGGATCAGCTGGAAGCCTTGCCAGTGACCAGTGCCCAAATTAGAGAGTGGACTACACAGGATCCTGCACCTTCCTGGTGATGGAATTTACCTGGGTGAGATTGCCTGCCACAGTGGCGAAAGACTTGAAACCTTACTGGTTGAGACGATACGAACTGTTCGTGGAGGAGGGTTGCCTCATATGGGGACTCCAGGTGGTCATTCCGACCTCAGGCAAAAGGGACATGTTAGAGGAGTTACATCAAGCTGATCCTGGTATAGAGAGCATGAATTGATTGGCCTGGGCATTGATGTGGTAGCCCTCTATAGACACAGAAATAGCGGCCACCGTTAAGCATTGTGGATCGTGCCAGTTGAACCAAGCCGGCGGCGGTCCCTCTGCATCCTGGGTTGGCCCCAGAAGCCCTGGTCGCCTACACATTGACTATGCGGGTCCCTTGGGGAGATGTTCCTCATTGTGGTGTATGCACGCTCAAAATGGATGAAGGTACTGCGTACGAAGAAACAGGAGAGTTGTCTGCTGTCCATGGTCTTTCCGACTGTATGGTTTCTGACAATGGGCCCAGCTTCACGGAACGTGCATTCACCAAGTTTTTGACACGTAATGGCATACGCCATATCAGGGTGGCGCCTTACCACCCTGCTTCAAACGGACTGGCTAAGCGAGCGGTCAAGACTTTCAAAAGCAACCTGAGAAAACAAACGAGTGGAACACTAGACGCCAAAATTGCCCAGTTTTTGTTACATTATAGCGTCAAGCCTCATACAACTACAGGGTTGCTACCCTCAGAACTTTTTATTGGTAGAAAACTTAAAACTAGTTTGGACTTGATTCACCCCGGAGTTGGCGGACTACGTGCAGCAGCAGCAACAGCAACAGAAGCGACACCATGACCGCACACTAAAAAACGGAGATTCAATCAAGAAGACACCATTTATGCCCGAAGCTATACGGCAGGGAGAGTGTGAGTTCTGGGTAAAGTTGTGCAGGTAACAGGACGTGTCTCCTACGAATGTAAATTGGACAACACCAATGGTATTGTCAGAAAGCACGTGGATCAACTCTGACATCGTTACCCAGGTCCAGAACCAGAGACCCGTACAACGGAGCGTCAAGTCTCCACATCAACTCCGAGACAGGGAGGAAGCAATGTGCCAGCCTCAAGCGACAAACCAGCAGTATGAGAATTCTCTGTGAACTTGACCAGCAGAGCCAGATTCTACAAGGCAAGAGATCCAGGCGAAACCTCCAACGGCCATTTTTAATGAAGTTTATACCAGCCCGTTACCAGTCCACCGGTTCGACTCTCTCAGCGGGTGAGGAAACCACCTGACAGATTAGACCTATAGTGTTTCTAAGTTGTATGGCTGTTGTGTTGAGGTATGTTTTTGTTTTGGGGTTGCTCAAGTTTTAACTCTAGGGGAGGGATGTAGTATTCGGGACAGTTAAAGGTTTTTCAAGTGTATTATATCTTTTGTGTGTAATCTGCTAGCAGAGCGTCTTTGATCATCACAATGCGGTTGTTGCAAGACTGAAGTAGGCACGTGGTTCAAATACGGGGCTTAGAATGTGCTTATGGCTGAATAGTAAGACCGTTCAAAAAGTCAACTAGCTTTCTATACCTCCTCTGGTTTCCACGTAAGTTGAGCTAGTAATCTTGTGTCAGCTGTCGTTCAACAATATATACTACCAGTCAACAAGCATTACAGTGGCGCGGCACCGCTACCGTTGAGCTGCGAGGCGTGCATTGTAAACCTGTCCTGCAGCTGGTTCATCTTCCTAGTGGTATTCGTTCGAATGGGATCCACGGACTGAGAAGAATCTTTCATCCCAATGGGATTTTGGAAACGTTGAATTTTCTAAATGGAATAGATACACAATTCGGTCACTTTCACACAGTCTTCGAAGTCTAGTAATTCCTCGCGCTGTAATTATAACACGTATTGTATTGCGAAATCCCAAGACGAATTCGTTTTGGTACGTTAAGCGTTATCTAATAAATTTAAAATTGTCCGTGTTGTTATGAAAACAACCTAAAAAGCTTTTGGAAGTCAGAAAAGCAAATCAAAGTTTGTCAGCCCTGTTAACCAGACCGTACTCGCGCATCTCGACGGCTAGATTCGACGCTTTCATGACATGTTCGTGTCTTTCGTCTGCCGATGTTAAAAAGTCACTCCTTTTTTAAAATAAAAGAAAATACTTTGAAACATCTCTGGATCGGTCGAAATTTTATTTAGACTAATTCGTTCCAAAGGAATTTTGTTACCTAGCGTAATCTTCTGAGCGCAAAACACGACAAAATGGTACAGGCTAAACGTATCAAATTACGACATTGTTTTCACGATGGCCATTGATGATGATGATGATGATGATGATGATGATGATGATGATGATGATGATGATGATGATGATGATGATGATGATGATGATGATGATGATGATGATGATGATGATGATGATGATGATGACGACGACGACGACTATGATGATGATGATAATAATGATGAACCTGTGCATCTTTTAATCTGAATCCTTCGTGCAAACGGGATACGAAAAATGTCTTGCAAACGGGATCGGAGCCGCGTGCTGATACCGACCGCTTCAACCTCTTCATCGATTACAATGCAACGTCTCTGCGCTTACTCTAGCAGTTCTACGGCAGCGCTCTAGAAGGCGACGCTGAGGTCGTCATTTGCCTAGTGCCTTTCACTGTGCCAAATGCACCAAAACATGTACATCGCTTTGCAACTATTTTTTGCAGACTTGAAAAAAATAAAAGAAGACAACAGAACAAGTTTGGAGTCGCCGCGTTGTTTCCTCGATTTACTACGAAAAGGATCCCGTTTGCACGAAACTTCGTGCAAATAGGATCCCACATGTTCTTCTCTACAGATCGCTTTGCAACTATTTTTTGCAGACTCTAAAAAATAAAGAAGACAACAGAGCAAGTTTGGAGTCCCTGCGTTGTTTTAGTTAATAGTTTTCAAATGAGAGCATAGCCTGTTGTTTGTTCATGCACTAATAGAAGAAATACCGCTGAAACACGATATAATAATGATGTGTCTGCATGACAGAGGGGTGCACCACGGCGCCACCTTGGTCAATGCAAGGGTACAGAGTCCACAGGAATGTACTGGATGTCCGTGCTATTGCGCTAGAAAATAAGTTAATGTACCTACTGCACTATCCCGCGATTCAAGCAATTAGTGTACGTGTACACGCACGATCTAGAGAGCTACATCTAAAATTAAGTTATCTACGGTGACAACGTAATACCCACAGAAATGATCTATTACTTTGAAAGCTACTAAGAATTTTAGTTTTCTCTAGAAAGATATTGCCGTATGTCACTTTCTGCTGCGATGGTGCTTGTACCTGTGTTCGTAATACAATGCTACCAAGAAAGCGTCACGGGATGTCCTCTTTATGTCTTTGACCTTTGTTTGCGTTGCATATTGCTACGATAGTGTTACACTAGCAGCTACTTGGATCCAGGTTCAAAGTGCAACACGTCTAGTAGACATGTCACAATGACATTCAGCTGTCAGTGCAAATTACATAGAAGCATCAAAACTCTGTAAAAAGAAATAATTATGTAGCTCTAAAAATTCTTGTACAGTATTTTACAGCTATAAAGCAAACCCAAGTTGTCAATGATGCCATGCCAGACTATGCTAGAGACTAAGACTATGTAGCTTAAAGCGATTCAGTTTGTTTGTGTTTGCTGGCGTGTGCCGATTTAGACCACCATTGACCAAAGATCAGTTGATGAGGATGATGACGACGACGACGACGACGACGACGACGACGACGACGACGACGATCTATATGTAAATGTGTCTAACAACTCAGACTAATATGTCTGATCTTCCATTGTACTCTGCTACACAATTTGTCTGTATATACACACATTACGAGAAACAGAACAAATAGAACAAGACGGAAACTAGACTACAGCTGTTTACGCACACTACAAAACTTACTATGTTAGACAACCTAGAGAGGGTAGTTTCACTATTTGACCTCGAGAAGCCAACTAGGAGCTACTGCATACATTAGATAGATGGCATGTTCTACGTACGTTCAAGGGTGCTTCGTTGTTGAACTAGAAATAATTTCTTTGTGTGACTACAAATCACAAGTGTCTTCCTCATACCCACGAAAAGCATTTACTAGAGAGGAGGATCACTTCATATAGTAGGTGTAGGAAAGCCACTCACCAAAGCGCTGAGGATAGGTAGGAGCCTATAGCTAGATTCTACAGCATACGTTACTCGTTTTTACCACAACTAGCACAATGAATTGTATAAACTACGAAACTTTTTCGAAGAAACCGACAGCAAGCATACAACTCATCTGCGACATATCAACATTTCCTGTTATTGAATACTTCTTTTCATTAGATAGTCACTTGTAACTTGAGACAATCAATAGTCTCACAGAAATCATTTCTAAAATGACTCTAAGACTGACACTATTTGAATTCTCTTGTAAAGGTTTACTTTTGGATTATGGAGGCAAAAGTGTTTTGCGAGACTTCCCATCCAGACACCAATATAATGTATTAGATCCATATCATTAAAATATTACAAAAAATTCGATAATACATACGTCTAAATCTATCTATTACATATAGAAAATTCAGTAAGTCTATGGATTTGTGTTTAGTGAATAAATATATATAATCAGATAACGATGTACTTTGTTCTATCATTCGAGAATATTTTGAAATAAGTTAACAGATTTCTATATTTCTAATATTTTTACAAAAACTTGTAATACATATATAATATAACAGACAATACAAATATTTAAATACTTAAATATAATCCTATTATAGGCAACTAACCTTTCATAAATTTATGTAATCGTGTAGAATAATGTTTTAATTAGATAAATTTTTTAATTAATATAATACAAATTTGTTTTTGACTACTATTGTCTCAATCTACAATTTTATAAATAAAACAATTAACCACTGTGGCATTCGGGGTTTCATAGGCGGGGCAGCTCAGTCATTTGGATAGCCGGCTAACGAATACATGTTTTCTTTGTTGTGTTCCTTGTGTTCAATTACATTTATTCTTACCAAACTTTGAGTCTTATGCTACAGCCATGTAACGTTTTTACATCAATGTCATTATTTGTGGCACGTTTAGAGTTTTGTGATGTTTTCCATAACTGCTATAGATAGTTGTTACTGAAATGACCTGAGCCTTCAAATTTAATTTTTGCATATAAATAGTTTCTATAATATAACAAGACTTTCGTTCAGTACACACCAAGTAATTCTTTGCTTTATCTTGATGTAGAACCGATCTCAAGTGGCTTCTCTTCACGTAGATACTCAATCTGTCACTAATCTCTATTTCGATTTTGTAGCAATGGCGTTTGAGTTTCGTGCAAACGGGATCCTTTTTGTAGTAAATCGAGAAAACAACGCAGCGACTCCAAACTTGTTCTGTTGTCTTCTTTTATTTTTTAGAGTGTGCAAAACATAGTTGGAAAGCGATCTGCAGAGAAGAACATGTGGGATAACATTTGCACGAAGTTTCGTGCAAACGGGATCCTTTTTGTAGTAAATCGAGGAAACAACGCAGCGACTCAAAACTTGTTCTGTTGCCTTCTTTTATTTTTTCAAGTCTGCAAAAAATAGTTGCAAAGCGATCTGTGACATGTTTCGGTGCATTTGGCACAGTGAAAAGCATTCTGCAAATGAGGACACCAACGTCGCCGTAAAGAGCGCGGCCGTACAACTGCTAGAGTAAGCGTAGAGACGTTGCATTGTTATCGATGAAGAGGTTGAAGCGGTCGGTATCAGCACGCGGCTCCGATCCCGTTTGCAAGAAATTTTTCGTATCCCGTTTGCACGAAGGATCCAAAATAAAAGATGCACAGGACCTAGATATTTAGACAGGGAAACACCTTCAGCATAGTCTGCTGGTCTACCAGGGACACTGTTTACATCTGGTAAGATACATTAACATAAACGCACAACAAGAAAGACTAGCGCAGTCTCTGAACACAAGACAGAGAGTTCCATTTGACATCTCCTCTCTGCTCTAGAGAACGCTTGTATGCCTCGGTTTTTGGTATTTTAACATACAACGTTAACATATCTGATAGTGATCAAGCGAGAGATCTCCTCAAGGTGAATAATTCTAGGCTCAGAAGTGGCATATTTCATAGCTAAGGAATTAAGATATCTGACAAACTTGAGTTAACTGAAGAGATGCATTGTATGCTCTCTTGCATGAACCATACAGATAGTTCTGACAGCTTCCTTTCAAGTTGCTCCAACCTCGGCAACTGAGATCTTTCACAAGCTTCCCATCCAGGTAGTGGTTGTAGAGAGCTGCCTTGTAGAAAGTGTAACGGGCATATCCAATTGCATGAAACCATTTAGACCATCTTGTCAATATGCAATTTCCACTAACAATTTGCCTTAATTAAATAATTTTGACAACTGTATTCGACGTTTCGAATTCATGTGCATAGCTTAAATATGTTGATAAAAATGAAATGGCACTAGTTCTCACAATAGAGGCAAGTCATTCGGTACAGCTCTGGATCGGTCGTATATGTCGAAATCCCATTCATATCTGGACGAATTCGTTCGAACGGGATTTTGGTACCTAGCGTAATCTTCTGTACGCAAACACGACAAAACGTTACACCTTAAACGTATCAAATCACGACATTGCTCTCACGATGCCCATTGAAACTTGTGGGCGTAAAAATCAAAGCGAGTTTTGTATATCCTTGTCGACCAGATTGTACTCGCGTCTCTTGAAGGCATTCTTACGTCGCCGATGATGAAAATGCAATATTACGGCACTAATTTCACAATTGTGTAACATGTTACTCGAAACAGCTTTAGATCAGTCTTAAATGTCGAAATCAATTTGTCCAAATGGGATTTCGACATTTTCGATTGATCCAGAAATTTTTAATTAAAGCACCGAATAACATGTTCCAATTGTGAAAACTAGTGCCATTGCATTTTCAGCGTTGGTGGACGTAAGATAGGCACATGAAACGTCGAATGCAGTCGTCAAGAGGCGCGACTCGGTACGGTCTGGTTGACCGGGCTGACTAACTTTGATTGGCTTTTCTGAGTCCCAAAAGCCTTTTAGGTTGTTTTCATAACAGCGCAGGAAATTTTTAGTTTATTAGATGACGTCTGATTGCAAAGCTTTACCAAGGCGAATTCGTCTTTGGTTTTTCTCGAAGACGTTTCTATCTAAAATGACTAGACTTTGCAGACTGTGTAAAAGTGACCGAAATGTGTATCTATTCCATTCAGAAAGTTCAACGTCTCAGCCGAAGAGGAAAAACATTAAAATCTCATTTGGCAAAATATTCTTCCCAGTCTCATTCGAACAAAAGAATCCCAGTAACTAGATAAACAGCTAGCTAATTAGGGACTAGGCCAAAGCATTGCTTGTTGTTCTTTGTGACGCAACAATTTTCATATTAATTTGTTGCTTACTACGTTTGACCTAAACCTTGTTCGCATCAGTATTTGCCAGCTATGAATTCAAAGTGAGTTATTTTTAGGGCATTGCTCAGCAACTTTCAGAAAAATTTCGATGTTGTTAGAATCTCGCACACTTCTGATATTATCGTGACAAAAGGTCAAGGCGATCGTGGTCGAACCAGGAGCACTGACGTAAACGTCGAATGTAAGTAAACGACAGTGTTCGTATCGTGCACTCTCTTTGTATTATATCATTTGAATTTAGAATGCGATGTTTTACAGTGTCATCAGATTTAGACGCATATTGGAAACGACAGTTTAGGAGTCTTCCCGAGGCTCAAATACAGCTCCGACAGATGAATTCTGAGATGGTTAGAATATTAAATATATGTGTGTGTGTGTGTGTGTGTGTGTGTGTGTGTGTGTGTGTGTGTGTGTGTGTGTGTGTGTGTGTGTGTGTGTGTGTGTGTGTGTGTGTGTGTGTGTGTATAGCCTTTACACTACACTTTCTAGATATTCACACACACGCATACTCACACACGATAAACATCTATCTCAGGTCCTAGCTGGACATCCCAATTTCTTGTCCACACCTTCACCAGAGAGAGAGATTTAGTTCTATGCTGTTAGTTCCTTGCTTATATTTGCGGTTTATGTGATTATTCTTGTAACCGAGAGAGAGAGATTTGGTATAGGTACCGTCGGCAAGAAAGTTACGTTACGTAGGACTCTAGTAGCTGGAGAAACGGACAATGTCAGAATGCAGGAACTGCGGACTAGAGCACGTTGTAGCTGTATTCATTAGTTTAATATCGCTCTGATGTGTATGTAGTTGCAGTGTTGTGTTGTTGACATAGTAAGGTGCGTCATTGGAACAATTTACAACATCTTGTATCAACGATAACAATCTAACCGTATCGCGCGTGGTTGATCGTGGTCAGTCGTTGGTCTATAGCCGCTATCTTTATATATATATATATATATATATATATATATATATATATATATATATATATAGGAGATGTGTGTGTGTGTTGTGTTGTGTGTGTGTGTGTGTGTGTGTGTGTGTGTGTGTGTGTGTGTGTGTGTGTGTGTGTTTTGTGTGGTGCTGTAGCTCAATAGGTCAGAGGGTGCATTTAGAGATTAAAACATCCGGAACCTTGCAGGGTTGTAGGTTTAAATCACAAAGATGGCGAGTTATGGCATAATTTCCTTAAGCAAGAAAAGTACCCACAATTGCTTCTCTCGACTCAGGAGTATAAATGTGTACCTGGTCATTGACCGGGGTGGACATGACCGCTGGCTTGGGAGTACATGTAACATAGTGCGGCACACGGGTACATGTAGGTTTTGGTGTCCAGTCCCAAAGCTGTGCCATTGTCAGTGCACCTGAAAGTTTCCGGCCAAGCTCCAGGTGGATTGTATAGCGCTTGCCCTAAGCCTCCACGTAGCGCATGGACTCATGATGGAGGCCCTGTCTCTAGAGACAAGGGGAGGTATCTCTGGAACTGACCTTACCTTATGGTCGACGTCGAATGACGTGATTTGTCCATTGTGTTGTGTGTGTGTGTGTGTGTGTGTGTGTGTGTGTGTGGGCGCGCGCGCGCGCGTAAATCACGATCTCCAAACGACGAGTCTGATCTCTACCGAATTTGGATTGCGCCACGCCAAATCCATAGATCTCGAAAGTCAGATTGGCGTCGTCTTCCGGACTTATCTCGGGTCGACACGATTTCCTGCCGATGGAACCCGCCTCGAACCCGTCTCTGCTCGCGCGCGAATGTCTCTGAAACAACTAGCCAATCGGATCTTCACTAAAATGTAAACTTTTCGTTACCAACGTCGGACGATATACGCGGAGCGTGTCTTTTATTGCAGGCGACGTCGAAAAAGGAAGCTATATTTTTGTATATCGGGATCTTGAAAAACGCCTACAGTCGTTTGCCGGTCTACGCCCGTCGAAGAGATTCCACGTTCCATACCTGTTCCCCGCAACGCCAGCAAAGTCTTCGAAGTGACGACACGAAGGAGCTAGCTGTCGAAGTAGGTCTTTGTTCATGTGTAGGTCTCGCATATACAATTACGTCGTCGTAGGTCACATTCCGTCGACGTCACGGCACTCCTGCGAAAATGGGGTAACGTTTTCTCAATGTCTTAGAAGAAAATGTACACTTGCATAGAACTATGCACGAGTGAGTTTCTTTCGCCGTCTAGAGCAAAAGTGCGTCACCTTGCGCTAGACTCCATCTTAGGAGCGTGTTGTTTATTGCTGGGACGTCGAAGACGCAAGATATTTTGTATATATCCGAGGCTTTAATTAAATTTGACTTTGTCTTCAATGGGATATATTAACCCTTTAATGACCTAGTCTCGAGTAGCCAGACCGTCTCCGCCGTCATACTTCCGGCGAGAAATGCACGGTCTGAGAAAATACCTAATCAATTCTTGTTCTGCGCTCCCCAAGAATCGTGGGGATAAAGACCTCTTTAAAGATAGCAGGAGGTCTAATTTGGTGTCACTCAATCGCATTCTGCTCGTCTCGCGTGCGTTAATTACTGGTCAATTACAATTGTAATTAAATACCAAAGATAATTACGGACGTCCTACTAATCAAAGCAGACATTCGCTCGTCGATCTCGTAGACGTTGAATAGCGCGTTGAATACAGTAGCGCAGAAACGAGACAGAAAAAGCGTAAATTTTGCCGCTCTGTGGTCGAATTCCCACAGCCATGATGATCAAGTTTCATGATTGAGAAAAGTTTACAGTCTCTCGACAAATACATGTAAGAACACCTAGGCGCTATATGTAGCGGCAGTCTACATTCAAACAACACGTTACAACAAGCTGCAACTGAATGAGACCAACGGACGGCGAAAGAGCGTACATTACTAAACAAAAGCAAGCCCATGCTTACGTCAGACTCACAAGATCACAACAATAGATGGAAATTAGCGCCAAGTCAGACGTCGATCGATGAAGACTCACGGCATCGCTGACAATTTGGCCACGTACGTCCCTCTTGCAACAAGACAGTAGCTCAAGGTTCACTATGTCGACGAAAGAATATCTAATTATAATGTATATGTTCACAGACATGACTGTTAAGCCTGGTTCACAATATTGACGCCGACGTCGACGTCGATGTCAATAATAGAAATGAATCCTAATCCAGCGTCGACGTCGACGTCAACATTAAAGGATGCAGCCGACGTCGAGGCGGTTTCATTGAAGTTTGACGCTCAGCTGAGCGTCGGCGTCATATTGTAAACCAGGCTTAATCAACACACGCAAAATGAGCGGAATGCGATTGCGTGACACCTGCTGATAGACCTCCTGCTATCTCTAGAGGTCTTTATCCCCATGGTTCTTAGGGAGCTGTAGTAGGATGGAGTAACTAGAGTGGAGGATGGACATGCGAGGCTAATCCTGGACGTGGTTAGAAGGTGGGACCCACTAGAGCTAGAGTTAGCTTCGCAGTGTGGATTGCAGACTCGGATGCACCGCCATCACCACTGAGTCTGGTTCTGTAAAGCCTTTCTGGGCGGGAGTAATATGTAACCAAATTCTTCAGCGCGTGTCATACTAAAATGTTATTAGCTAAGAACTGAGCTTTCGATTGGGCTTTGGCGTTGTTCTAGTCTCTGTACTTTTCGACATTGCAATTTTAGGCCGCTGTCGAGCGTTGGTAAGAGCGTAGCGATGAAATGGCAAATCAGAAATGGCACTTGCAGTGCATTAAGTTACACGCCTTTGAACGCGTACTCAGGTTCCCAGTTGAAGCTGCAATGCGTCATACGCTGTTTCTCTGGTAACCTGCAACGGAGAGAGAGGGAAACATGTCCGGTGTAAGCACCAATGTCTAAGCTTTGGAACAATACCTGTAGGACTAGAATCGCATAACGTCTACTAGCGCTCTAGCACGATATACGGGATAACATCTGTGAACAGCTCAAACGGGGGTGTATCCTGATTGTGGACATGTTTTTCTCCGCATCATTAATCTACTAAAAATCTAGCTGTTTTCACTGCTACTACATCTGGCCACAATAGGGTATGAAATGAGAACGAACAAAGTAGGTGGAATGTCAATATCAGCGACATTAGTAATCCAGTCAGAATTTGACTGTTTTCACTGCTACTAGATCTGGCAACAATAAGACACGAATTGAAAACCTACAAACTCACTTAGGATAGGTGGAAGGTCAAAACTACCTTGTCTGATATCAATTGTCAGCTCCACCAGCAACACAAAAAGATGCTAGAACCACAGTTTACAGTTCAGACGTTCATCTAAACATGATTAATCGTCTCCTGCATTGTATCGTAGACAGAACACTTGGTTTCTGCAAAGTTTGAAAGGCACGACGCCATTTTACACAGAGGTGATACACCACAGAACATGGTTTGATTGCGGCCCAAAATACCAGCTTGTGAGGCAACCATTCAGGTATCTATTCCAGCTTTACTCAAACTCAGTCGCTTTCTGTAACGGAGAAAAAAGTGTCCACAATTAGAATACACCCCGCGTCCAGGCTGTTTACAGACGTTATCCCGTATATTGTGCTAGTGCGCTAGCTGACGTTGTGCGATTCTAGTCGTACAGGTACCGTTACGAAGCCTAGACATTGGCGCGTATATCGAACATGTTTCACTGTCTCTTCGTGCAGGCTACCAGAGAAAACAGCGATTGTAACTCAAATTACCGGGGAGTGTCCACAATTAGGTACACCTACCCTATACTTAATTAATGAATGATAAATTGTCAGAGCTCGATACTCATGCAACAAGATAAATTAGCATACAACACTAAATTAATTAACTTTATGAGAATTCTGTCCTTAGCTGTTAATTATATAAATGAAATATACTTCATGAATGCATACAACGATAAGTTATTTTACTAACAACTAATAATCTAATCTACCCGTGCGGAGAACGGGATGGTGAGCTATTATAGTAGTTACTAGATATTGCCCTATGCGTTTCACGCACCATGTAAATATATATGCATGGCTTAATTAAAAAATTGTAGAATTAATGCATAAGAAATAGTGTCTGGTTTGTTATTAGACAACTGCTGATAAGCTAATTGAAGTAGGAAGAAAGTGCAAGTTGACACTGAGTCGCCAAGGATTTCTGATGAGTAATTGGTGTGAGCAGAAACATAGTGTTCTTCACAAAACCATTCCAGGATCTCGACTCGTCGATTGGTTACAATCTACCGTACGTGCTGTTCTCACTAGATCACAAGCATCAAACATTTGGCAGGTTTTGGTAGATGAGGAATTGTTAGACAATGGTAAGACGTTCTGTGCGATTTATCTAATCGTGAAGCATTATTGTTTGTCAATCAGCCAAATGTCTTACGATTGCCTTTTCTTTGCACTCACTATATACATAACTTAAAGTTATTACATCATTTAGCTAAACAGATTTATCTTTTAGCAACATGTTTTTGCACATGATTGTGAAGATTTCGTGTTTTATTAATGGACTGCTGGTTTCATAGTACCTGTAATCAATATATCCAATATACTCAAGCCAGTGGCAGTCTAGTCTCTCCCACCTTCGTCATTCCCCGGATTGTCAATCCTCGGCGGAGAGAGACCGGTACTGGACAGCCTTCTTTTGGTGTAATTAAAAATTTTAACTTTGAAGAGATCATATTTCTAGCAGACAGAGTATACATGCCGTTTAGTGGTGTCACTTGTATCATAATTTTGTGATTTGTTAGTAAGTGGTAATAATGGAAAACATGCACTTAGTAACGTCAGTGTCCAGTCCAGTAATAGTCTCTCTTCGTCGAGGATTACGACAATCCGGGGAATGACGAAGACGGGAAGAGACTGGCTCTAGTGTATATTATATCTAATTCTACACATTAGTGCATGGATTATAATTAATTGGCTTTGAAAAGGCTTTGGAGCACAAGTCACTCCAAAACTTAATGAAGAATCACTAGAAGTGCAAACCTTCGGCCAGTATGCACCTTGAAGATAATTAGTCGCGCTATGACAGAATGGTTTAAACAATACCAATTAACCGCCA
This sequence comes from Corticium candelabrum, assembly GCF_963422355.1. NCBI lineage: Eukaryota > Metazoa > Porifera > Homoscleromorpha > Homosclerophorida > Plakinidae > Corticium > Corticium candelabrum. The sequence continues at coordinate 7,912,027 of NC_085093.1, forward strand.
CGCACAGAGAAGTATAGAGCACACGAAAACCAGCTTTCGGTTAGATAGGAACAAAAGAAGCAGCGCTGATTTTCAGTGAACAAAACACGATTTCAGGCACCTACAATGTTTTGAGCTTTCAAAAGATGACACTATTGATGGAACAAGCATAATGTTACAACCTTTGCACTCTAGACGTCCAGTTCTTGGTGCAACTTCTCTAGGCGTCTGATTGTTTGTGCAGCTTTTGAAGTCGTAATGAGCCACTATGGGCGGTTTTAGGCGTGCCATAGGTAACACCAAAGCCAAAACAAAATTGGATGCGGGAAAACATGAACGTTACAAATGTAGCTAGATTATGCGTTGTTTGTACCCTCACGTACAACAAAAGAAACAGCTCGTCACCGATTTTCCAGCTCACAACAATCTAGACGTCTGGTTGTTTGTGCAGCTTCTCTAGACATCTGGTTGTTGTCGTAATGGGAGGAAACATGCACGTTCCAAATGTAGATCGCGTTGTTTCGAAGTGCTGGAACAAGTCAAATGTTACAAGTCGGGTAGCCTCGACGCGCCTTACGTGATAAAGTAACGCGCGATCATTGTTCTGTTTGTTAGTGGGCTAGTTACAAATGTAAAGCAAAACAAGCAGATCACCACCGATTTTCTAGCTCACATGAATGTAGACGTCTGGTTGTTTGTGCAGCTTCTCTAGACGTCTGGTTGTTGTCGTAATGGGGGAAAACATGCATGTTACACTGTACAAATGTAGTTGTTTCGAAGTGCTGGAACAAGCCAAATGTTACAAGTCGGAGAGCCTCGACGCTAGGCCAGCTGAATATCTTTGCCTTACGCGATGAAGTAACGGGCGTGATCATTGTTCTGTTTGTTGGTGGGAAACATGTTACAAATGGAGAGCAAAACAAGCAGTTCTCCACCGATTTTCCAGCTCATAAGAAAGTAAAAGTCTCGTTCTTTGTGCAGCTTCTCTAGGCGTCTTGTTGTTTGTGCCACTTCTCTACTAGCTAGACGTCGCCTACTGTACGTACAGTATTTACACAGCTATCCGTCTAACCACAATTTTGGTTGTTGTAATGAGGTGACCCCAGAGCCAAAACAAAACATCAATATGAGAAAACATGCCCGTGCACATGTAGATTAATTAGGCGTCTGTTCGCTCTGACTTTGGAGACCGTAACAAAAATGAATAGAGACGCACTAGCGTACTTACAGGTCAGCCGAGCCGCTTCGTCCGACAAACAGGCGCTGTCATGGACAATGCACGTTCCCCTTCGCAAATTCCCGTCAAGCGCCAAATTTCTGTTGAAGACGACACTAGTGATCTTTGCAACAACACCACGGCCGCTCAGCCACGTAAACCGAAAATTCAAGCTGGCAGACTGCAGAACCACTATGCAGAAACACTGTGGAACAAGTACAATGTTAAAAGTCAGATACGGCTACACACCCTCGCTCCTGGTTGTTGTTGGAGAGACATACACGTGCAAATGTAAACTATAGGCGTTGTTTCTATGTGCTAAACTCTTAAAGCAAAAAACTAAGCACCATGTACAGGACGGACGCCCGACGGCCGAATTCTCGTTAGCAATTACCAAAGAAAGAGAGGCGGAGCCTCAAGATGACATCACGTTCGTCTATTGGTCGGTAATGACACCACCTCTCGTCTATTGGTCGGAATAGCTTCATTTGCATCTGTGCTAACCAACTATATATACGGTCGTTGGGTCGGTTGATGAACGATTGCTATACCCTTAGCCCGGATATCCGGGCCTTGGGTAATTAATTGTTTATGCACCTGGTGTGAGTTGCACACAAACCGTCTGGCTGATAGAGCCACAAACCTTTTGCGAATTTGAATTGCTGATTTTCCCACAAACCATACATATTGCAAACCTTTTGCGAACTGAGTCAGAAGAACTGTACTCATTCCAAACTATTTCTGCTAGCTTTTCGACCAAAGTCTAGCATATTAATTTACCCTGGACACGACGTAGCTTTTCTTAATAGATCACAATTGGGCAGCATAGTAACAAACAGGGAATAGATCTTTATTCAAACTCTCCTTAATCCTTTATCATCTACCCAAATTTTTTAGAACTGAATTTGTTTCTCTTCAAAGACACGATTGATTCTTCTTACGAGTACATGTAGTCTAAATGCTTTCAAGTAATGTTACATATTGCCTGTGTGTAGCAGTAGGGGAAAATTCTGAGACAGGCGCGGATCTGCAACAGGGCAGGGCCGTCGATCAGTAGCAGACAAACATTGTTCCGGCGTAATGCACGCTGGAGAACCGTCTCATAAAGGGCGTGGTCACTGACTTATTAATATAATACCTAGTTTCTAGAAGACCTCTATAGACACAACGACTTAGTAATACGCATTATCTAATCGTTAATCCGTGTTCATCCGTATTACGTCAGTACACCCTCACTAATAAATTAAAACTATACCCTGAACCGGAAGTCTACGGCAATGCGTAGTGGAAAGACTATTTTTTGACATATTAATTGGTCCGGCGGCCGACATACATGGACCTACAGTTCCTGTTTTGACGCCCCTGTCTGAGGGCCTGACGTGCCGAACATCAAGATTCTTGGTTTGCGGCAGTCGAGCTCGTGGCTCTCGAGTACTTAGATTACACAAAGGTTCAAACCACAATTATAGGTGGAGCGACACTTTACCAGCTACTGAAGTTGTAATAAAATTTTATTATAATAATATTAAGTTCAAAACTTTTATTAGTAAATTTTTATTGATGTCAACTTTGGTACTAAGCAAAATTAATCGCTGAGTTCGTCGGATTCTGCCTGTGACAGTTATTTACTGTTATATATATATATATATATATATATATATATATATATATATATATATATATATATATATATATATATATATATATATATATATATATATATATATATATGCAACAGGTGGTCTTTTTTACCCCTTGGTATTGGAAACATTGGGTTTCTGGTCTCCGTTCAGCATTAAAACGTTAAAAGCTATTGCATCTAAAACTTCAGCTGTCAGCGGAATTCGATTCCATCAAGCTTTCCAGAATTTGACGCAACAACTTTCGGTACAGTTGTGGAAATACAATGCAAGGATGTTGTTCAGAAGAATTCAACTTGAAGTACAGGACATTGATAGTTGGGATATACCCACCGTAGCGTAGTGTAGAATTTGGTAGTTAGTTCTGTTTAAATGTAAAAGTAAAAATAAAAAAAAAATAAAAAATTTAAAAAAAAAAATATATATATATAAAAAAAAATATATATATATATATATATATATATATATATATATATATTACAGGGTACGGTACTACCCTGTATGTAGGGATTGACCAGGTTGTGTGGGCGTGGTCAGATTTTAGATTTTTAGAGATCACGTTGAAACGCTGCTAAACATCTTGAAAACGACAGATAGAAAACCTTACAAGTTCAACTACGCTTGACTACTCCTGAATTGATCTCAGTTTGTCTTCAGAAGGAGAAAAACGCTCGTCAATTTCGGAGTTTTCGCTGGTTTTTGTCTTCTTTCTTCTTCTTCTTCTTCTTCTTTTTCGTCACGCATAATTATCTCTTTGACTACGGCATATTTAGAGCTAAAACTTTGGGAAACGACGTAGAATAAGCCGACCTGTAATTCTTTGATGATAGAAAAAAGAAACATCTAAGAAAAAAGATTTCTAGGATGGATTTGAACCTACTACCCTACTTACGTTCAACCGCGATTGTTGTAAGCAATTGTTAATAAACAATAACCAGGCAGCCAATCACAAGCTCTTGCTACGCTACAAGAAGCAGTCTAGGGTGTACACGTGTACGAACAAGGCGACAAGAATTCTTGACACGTTTCGTGGTTGAAAAACCCGAAAGCCTACAGTTAAGCAAACAATCACGCTCTTGAATCGCACGAGCAAACGCAAAAAGTGCGCGTATTTAATTAATTAGAAGTGACGTTGAACGTCATCGCAATAGAAGACGCGATATACCTCTTCTTGCCGTAGTTGGAACACCATCGCCCTCAAGCATTTGAATTATGGCAAAAGCAAATTAATTCGGCTCGCTTTCATCACAAATGTCGACTTTGCAGCGCTCGGAATGTGACGCTTGTTATGAGCTTATAGGTGTGGCCTACCATAAAAATTTTGCAGTTGTCTAGTGCTATCGTATTTCATTTAAGATCGAACTCCCGCAAATCGAAGACCTCGGACTGTGTACAAGCCGGTCGCGTGTAGAAGTCGAGCTTTTGTTCAAGACGCTCGGCATACGCGAACACACGCTCGGTCACGTGCACGTGCGTAAATGTCGGCGTGTGCGTGTAGCGTTCAATGACACCTGGCCAACGAAGAAAAGGCTGACGCTGCTGAAACTAGCATCTCGATTCTCATAGTAGTGCCATGTCTATCTAACCTAACGAAACTTGCGTTTTCAATTAAGTGGTCGAGATAACAAACTCATCAACATTCTGTAACGTGATGCATGATTATCAACGGAAATGCGAGCTTGTTTGTTGAAGAACTTTAGTTGTTTAAACGCTAATAATTATACCCCACTGGATACAAATTTTAAAATTATGCAATCATGCATTTAGTAATTGTTGTAGACAACAAGGAGATCTAACAGCTAATCATCTGCGTAAATTCCGTCTTCAATCTCGACCTTTTGCACGAGATCGAAATATTTTGCAGTACACACACACACACACACACACACACACACACACACACACACACACACACACACACACACACACACACACACACACACACACACACACACATATGAGACTATACATGTATACCAAGTATGATTTAGGAAATGTGTATTTTCGTTACGCTATAGAATCTTTGTTTAATTAATGGAGTAGGTTGTGCTTTCGCACTCTTAAAAACTTACCAAACTAGAATTTTAAAAACTGTTTCTCTGAAAAAAGAAAGAGATGTAGGGATTGTATAAAAAGTAATAGAAACAAGATTTAGATAATATGAACAAAAGCCAGACATCATTAGTGAATCCTTCCAACCACATTCCCTACATTTTACTTTTAGTGGATTGGAAGGATTCACTAATGATGTCTGGCTTTGGTTCATATTATCTAAATCTTGTTTCTATTACTTTTTATACAATCCCTACATCTTTCTTTTTTCAGAGAAAAAGTTTTTAAAATTCTAGTATATATAGCAGAAGCAGCAGAATTTGAAAAAGATGCCAGGCAGAAAGCCAATGTTACCACAGCAGGTGGTCTATTCTATCCACTAGTCTTTTAATCTCTGGGCTTTATATCATCTTTCACTCTAAATGAATATGTTCAAAGACATCATGGGATGCCGTTTCCTCAAGCTTTCAAGAACATATTAGAACAGTTGTCTGTAAAACTATGGTGCTACAACGCCAAGATGTTACATGCACGTATGCAATTAGAAGTTTTAGATGTTCGTAGTTGGGATTTGCCTACTTGACTTGGGAGAGATGTTGGAGGGATGTTGGGGGTATTGGGTATTGTAAAATATTATTTAGATATATATTATATATAATTATATTTTATAGCAAAGTACTAACAGGCAACGCCGGCAAATCCCAAGCAATTACATCAGCATCTAACTTAATCTACTTTGTATCATATGAGCATTAAATTTCCACAAATGAACACACAATTGTTGCATTATATTAGAATACACTTGTGCAAAAGGAATACTAAAATTTTAGTCGCAGTCACTACTTTAGACGCAATAGTTTTAATAGTATCCAGACTAGCAGAAGTCCAACAACCATACGTTTCCACTGCTAGTGGGAAGAACAAGACACCACTGTCAGCGACTGCTTCTTCGCACTTGATATCTTTTTCAAATTCACCTGCTGCTGCAGCTGAACCGGCAGAATTTGCACTGCTGGCAACAAATTTCAATTTGACTGTGTTACGGATGGTAAGGTCAAAATAGGCAGGACGTCCAAACAGAAAGTTGAAATGGTATATATATATATATATATATATATATATATATATATATATATATATACGCTGATTGTCAAGACGAACCTGCGCGCATACCAGTTGATTCTTTGCAAAATGCTGTGATTTCGCTTTTCTATACACTAAATTACACATGCTGGTATACTTTTTAGTCAAATTATACATTTTATCGCCCGAGACGTTTTCCTAGTTCCTTCAAATTCCAGCTGGTGACGCGTCTTGACATTGTTACATCGTGTTTATATACTGCATATTATCCAATCATTGATGCGCAACGCGGTCTGCGAACGCAAATCGTCACCTAGCACGGCCATAGCAAACTCACAAAATGTGAATAGACCCAGCGCACGCTAATGGGTGTAATACGCTAACGCGCGTTAGCACAATAACGCGCGCTAATAGTTTAACTGCATTTCCCCCCTAATCCGGGTCACTTCCATAGGGTTACATTCCCGTATATGACGTAAGAGTGGATCTGTCCGTTCTGTAAACTTAGCCGTGATGTAGTGAAACAGACACAAACCTTTACCAGATGATTGATATTATTCAATCACCTATGCCTTAACCGGAAGTTCCAAGAAATCGTCGAAAGACGAAAGTTCAAATTTCAAAAACTGCCAGCAGTGGGGTTATGGCCCGGGCAGCCCGGGCAGTCTCTACGGCTATTGTCAACGAGCGCTTTCAAATCAAATTTTAATATCTGGAATATGCTGTTATTTTTCAAACCATATATTGTTAGTGGTCATTACAAACGCCAGGAGTCCGGTAGAGTCAAAAAGCAAAGATAGCTAGCTCTTATTATAGCAAGCAGATTTTGAAAACCTGTAACAATTAGACCTAAATTTGGACGTTACTGAAGGAAGCTTTTCCAAACTTAACATTAGTTAACTATTAAGCTGTCTTTGCTCGTCATTACCGCACTGACTTTCGCAGTGCCAACGGAGTCGTTCGAACACGCATATTTTTTGTATCTGTATTATCGAGCTTTTAAATTATGAGGGAGGAGCGATTAGATACTTTTCCCTACTGCATGTGAGTGTTTATTAAAATCACATATCAAATACTTAAATTAGCATAGAAATTGTGGCATGCGCAACAATAATCGTTTGTGTGCTAAATGTCTAAAATCTTGCGTTAACCCACATGCTTTCATACACTATCAAACTCTGTGTCTGTGTGAGTGAGTGCGTGCGTCTCTCTCTCTCTCTCTCTCTCTATTGTGTGTGTGTGTGTGTGTGTGTGTGTGTGTGTGTGTGTGTGTGCGTGTGTGCGTGTGTGCGTGTGTGCGTGTATGTGTGTGTGTGTGTGCTCGTGTTTATGATCGATGATGTGTTTACGTGTCACTGTCAGCAACAAAATATACCTACAGTGCTTAAAACTAACGTAGACATTATCTGTGCCTCCCTAGTCACGAAAGCTGGCTACGGATGAACAAGCAAGTGTAATAATATTTGAAATGTTACAGCAGCATTTAAAGTTCTACAATGCTTTTGACACTTATTTTTACATTGAACATTAACCAACTATTAATTTTACTATATTGGTTTATTTATGTACGTTAGTATTATAATAGGTTTTAGATGTGTTAATTAAATGTTATCAACAGGACCACATCAGTAAAAGAACATTTAGTTGTTTTACTTAAATTACGAAATGATTTTTTTAGTATCGAAAGAAAGTTTACTTGTTGTAGCTAAATTGAAAATGATTAGTTGCTAATTAGGAAAGCACTGAAGTAACTCTTTGTGCTAGTTTGCACAAACGAGAAAAAATTTTGCGACTCTAAGACTACTCTTTTCCAATTCAATAAGACTTCTAAGTTGGCAAAATCAACGACAAGATTACCGTCTGTTCAAGATGACATTGATGATGATATTTCTTTTTTGGAATGTCTAGTTCCTGGATCTCAGCTCATTCAGACACTAATGAAAGAGTAAGCATACATGTACAAGTATTGCGTATAGTGTCGTATTATTGGTATATTCATTTTCTTGTTTACATAGTCCTTCAGAAAGAGATTATGAAATTATTAGTAATGATATCTCTTTGTTGCCACGATTTAAAGAACACAGTCAAATGGTAACTGTTACTTTTCTCACTGTTGAATTATTATTATTGATGTATTCTGTGATGTTGCAATGATCTAAGGTAAAGCAGAGACTTTCAAAAGCCGTGCAGCTCAAGTTTGTACTGGAACCGGATACAATATGTAAATACAATGTGTCTCTGCATGGCTACACCTACTTCGTGAAGTTGTCTATTTTGTTAAGTATTTGATGAAGGTAGTCCTGGCGATGCTTACTACGTCATTCTCAAAGGATCTGTGAAAGTGTTCACAAAAAAGAAGGTAGGTCGTGTGACTCTGAAGTATATATTCGTCCAATATTGTATTTCTGCGAGTCCAAAAAAGTGTGGTTACATGCATGTAGACAGTGTGCAGACCGGTAGGCTGTTGCAAGCCAGGTCGAGTGGATTCCAGGTTGAGTGGGTTCCACTAAACCATTCCGTCCTGTACATTAAGGTCCGTTTCTTTGTTTTCTAAGTCAACATCTTTCGTGCATTTTTGCTTTTAATTAATTCACGAAAGCTTCCACAGACACGCACTAAAGTAAAGAGGAAACAATTTCTGGCAAAGTGAGGCTAAGTACACTGCCAACTAAAATGTAGAGATTAGAAACAATGGCCTAACATTTTCCTATCATCCTGTGTGTGCACATTTTTAGAAAGGAGAGCTGTATGTGCGTGCGTGCGTGCGCGGTGTTTGTATAGGTGACAGCGTATCTCATACGGCGAGTCGCAGCGCCACCGAATTTTGTTCGCGCACGCCGAGACGATGTCTTCCAGAGTTCTCGAGATCTTGCAATGACGCGATCTAACCTGCCTCCACTTGGGCGAATTTCTCTAGAACGGACCCTGCATGGGATCTCCACCAAATTTAAAATGCCCATTGCTGACCTTGGACGGTACGCACGGAAAGTGTCGTTTATTATTAGTGACGACGTCGCTAACAGAAGAATATTTTCGAGTAATTCCGGTAGAAATACGGCTATACATTATCTTCGTTTGCTCATGTACGCTCGTCGAATAGTTGCCACTTTGGCTACACCTGTTCTCTGCAACGTCAGCATGTATGCAACGTCTTCGAAGTGACGATTTCCAACGGGACTGTTGAATGCTGCAAGTTAAGACGTGACACACGGATAACAAATTATCGTGACACACGGATAACAAGTTATCCGGGATTGTGTTTTCGCGTAATAACCAGGGTGTATCTACGAGAATTTGTGTTAATTAACTTAATTAATTTGCCCGGAAAAATTAGAGAAATAAGATTCTTTTGACAATAATAAGCCAAACGTTTATAGTGCGAAATGTTATATGGTCTCCAGGAGGAAAATATGAAAATAGCAAATGTTTATGACATTTGAAGCCGAGCTGTTTCATAAGCTGGACGTACAATACTAGAGACGGTGTTTGTCCTTTAGATAGTTACGGTACTTTGTCTACCGATATTATTTTATTACAACATTCCTAAATTACTTTGCGTTAGACCGTAACAGATCTACTATCGGTATTATATTTACCTCGATCAATGAAATAGATTTTATACTTTGTAGAATCAACGACCAATGAGATTCACGTGCGTGTATACGTGCGCGCTGGCGTGGCGTGGTGTTCTAGCGTTTATGGGCACTCTCCTTTCAGCTTATGTATTTCACATGCACTAAGAATTGGATACATTTAAGAACTGTTTACAAAACAAGATTATATCTTAATTTACTTTAAGTAATAGACAAATGTTAAACATATTCATTATATATATATACATATATATACACACACACACACACACACACACACACACACACACACACACACACACACACACACACATATATATATATATATATATATATATATATATATATATATATATATATACGTATACTACAAACATCCAAAACTTCTAATTGCACTAGAATTTTAAAAGCTTTTTCTCTGGAAAAAAGAAAAAGATGTAGGAATTGTATAAAAAGTAACAGTAACAAGATCTATAGATAATATAAACCAAAGCCAAACATTATTAGTGAATCCTTCCAACCCCTAAAATGTCAAATGTCAAATGTGCACGGGGGATAGAAGGATTCACTAATGACTTCTGGCTTTGGTTCATATTATCTATCGATCTTGTTTCCGTTAATTTTTATACAATCCTTATATCTATTTCTTTTGTCAGGGAAAAAGTTTTTAAAATTCTAGTTTGGTAAGTTTTTAAGAGCGCAAAAGCGCAACATATACCTAGGGTGTACATGTCTTCATTAGGGCCTGTAAGCCTTTTAAAAGCATGTCTAAGATTTAGCGCGTTTTCTTTAGCGTTAATTAAACCTGTTTATATGTAACAGCTTTCGTTAGACATGATTCAGAGGTAGTTTACTCAAGTGGTCTAGAGGTCTGTGAGGTATGCGGTACCATGGTATCCTAGCGCACGTTTCACGAATATGGATCCTACGTATTAGTGCCTTTGCATTGTTCTTTCTTGTGTGCGTGTATAATTGAATATGCAACGGCAGTTCGAATAGAACTTAGCTTAGTAGTGAAAGCCAAAGATTATTACATACGGGATATGCGTTGCAAATGTCGGGTTCCCGTATTAATTGCTATGTGTATGTAATTATTTGTCAATTTTGCTCCTGTGTGTATCAAGTCAATGAAATCATAAACACAATCTTAGAACGCAATGTACAGAACCCAAGACTAAGTGGACTACACGCTACCGGCAATCAGTTAGAATCTGAGCTGAGTAGTCCCGTATATACTACGTCATACTCCTAACATCCCCCTTCTTAAAGGTAGTTAACAAATACTAGTACCCAGCAACACTTACACCCATCTATCTACGCGTCATAGTCATTGTCGCAAATATAGTCTCGCAGATAATTTGGTTTCTTCACCACGCGGGCACCTAGAATTGATCTCCGTAGTCTCTCAGTATTGCCCTTTGTTTCTCTGCTAGGCTGAGAACTTGTTTGTTCTGATAGATCCTGCTTCTCCTCTTCTTGTTGGTCGCTAGTTGTATGACTCTTCAAAGTGACCTGAGACTCTGCCTGAAGTTGGCAGTCTTGCGATGGCAGGTTGACACTGGATTCCGCTGCTACTTGTTATAAGCCAACGTCGTCATTATTCACTAGCGTGGTCGGGTTATTCAGTATTGCCTCATTCGTAATCTTTAATTGTCGTCGATTCCGCCTATATATTCCACCATCCTCTGTTCGAACTTTACGATCGTTCTCTAGTTTGCTGATAAGAGGGAGGTCTTTAGCACCTTGATTGTAATATTTTGCTTGAATTTCTTTCTGTTTGGCTAATTGTTGGGAGATCCCATCGACCACTTGAGGTATACGTAGATCGGGCGTCATAAGCAACAGCCCGTTAGTTCTTCTACTAAAAAAGACGTTGAGCTGGACTTGTTGTTCCTTGCGGTGGTGTATTTCGTTGATTCAACAAAGCCATCCACGGGTCTTCCCGTCCCTCTACGGCTTTCACCATCAGATACTTACATATTTTCACTGCACTTTCCACTTTGCCGTTGCTTTGGGAATGTTACGAACTTGTTTTTACAAAATAGAATTCACTTGTTAGCGAATTGCTGAAATTTACTAGCGACGAACTGTGGACCTTTACCTGTCACCACCGTCTGAGGAATTCCATGACTGGCGAACTAAGCCTTTAATTTTGATATAACCGTCTTTGACGTAGTGTCAATTAGCGGGTCCACTTCTATGAAGCTGCTAAAGTAATCTAATACAATGAGATAGTTTCTCTCATGAAAGCTCATTACGTCTATGCCTACCTTAGCCCATGGCAGTTTCGGTATCTCATGATAGAGAAGTGTTTCTTTTGGTTGCCGTCTTCCGTATGTTCTGCAGACTTTACATTTGCCGACATAATCCGCAATCGCTGCATTAATTCCCGGCCAAAAGACCGAACCTTCGGCTCTTCTGACACATCCTCTAATTCCGATGTGTGCTTGATGTATTCGTCCTAATGTAAATCGTCTAAGAGAGTGAGGTATTATACAGCGATTTCCTCAGTACACACCACACCATCTTCAACGACAAGCTCGCCTCTAAAGGGAAAATACGGGTGGACACAAGGTTTCAGGCTCTTCTTGTCCCCTGGCCATCCGTTATGAATAACATTTTGTAACGCTTGCAAGGTATCATCAACTGTTGTTTCTCACTGAATCTCTTGTAACTTGCTTGTTGTAATAAAGTAACAATGTATACATGCAAGTTGTGCTAATTTCTTTTCAATTGTCGACTGCGTGTTCAGAATTTCAAGGCCATTCTCCACTGTACTGCTCCTGCTCTCTGTCGTTAAATACGTTCTTGAAAGAGTGTCGGCCAAAACCATTTCTTTTTCTTTCTTCTACACTAATTTGAGATCGTATCTTTGCAGCTGTAGTAGCATTCTCTGTAATCTTCTTGGAGCTGTTTGAAGTGACTTGCGCACAATGATTTCTAAAGGCTTATGATCAGATTGTACTTCCATTGGTCGTCCATACGTATATTGGTCGAATCGTTCCATTCCATAGACTATCGCCAGTAATTCCTTTTCTATTTGAGCGTAACCTCTTTCACACTCGGTCAACGCTCTACCAGCATACGAGATTGGTTGTCCGTCTTGGAGAAGCACGTCCCCAACCCCAAACTGAATGCGTCACACTGCATTAAAGTGGGTTTTGTCGTGTCGAAATATCTCAGAACTGGTGCTGTAGTTATAGCTTGTTTGATTTCTCTTAGCGCCCGTTCTTGTTAGTCTGACCACTCCCACGCATTATTAGGACATGTCAATTTTCTCACTGGCTCACAAGTATCAGCAAGCTTCAGCAAGTATCTTGATAAATAGTTAGCCATGCCAAGAAGCCGCCGAACACTTTCAACATTTTCTGGTTTGGGCATTTTCAGACTTGCATTAACTTTTCTGGATCAGGTTTGCCTGTTTTCTGTAAGAATATGGGCCATATATGTCACTTGCGGTTCTTTCAATCAAATTTCTCTTTACTTAACTTAATACCTTTATCTCTACAACGCTTCTGTAAAGCGAGTAAATTCCGGTCGTGATTTGTTCTCGCCTCTTCAAGAGTGGAACCTCCGTCCGTAACTAGTATGTCGTCAGCAATAACGTAGATATCTTTCAGTTCTTCCAGTGCTTGAGTTAATCTTCTTTGGAATACCTCCGGTGCCGGAGATATCGCAAAAGTCATTCGTTTCCATTTATAGCGACCTATTGGAGTGCCGAAGGTTGTGAGATCGCTTGTTTCTTCATCCAGGACCACGTGCCAAATCCATTTCGAACATCGCACACGCTAAAGACTTTCGTATTTTTCAACCGTGGTAATAAGTCATAAATTGTGGCAATCGGGTAATGGCAGCGTTTTAGGACCCGGTTTAGCAGTTTCGGATCAATGCAAATTCGAAGTCCTCCTTTCGGCTTTCTCACAACTACCAGAGCGGAGACCCAATCTGTCGGTTTATCTATTCTTTCAATAAGTCCGTCTCGCTCCAGCCGGTCAAGTTCTGTAATCAACTCATCCTTAACAGACACGGGGATACGCCTGGCCGGTAGTTGCACCGGAGTCACCGTAGGATCAATATCCAGATGCAGTCGTCCTTCCAGTTGTCCCAACTTATCATCAAAAACGTCACTATATTGCTGTACGATCTGATCCAACGTCAGCGGTTGAGCTGCACGTTGTCCACCTGGTGGGTGACCAATCTCCACAGATGCCTGAAGGATGTTTTCACGTCGAAGGGTTATGAGTTTCATCTGCTGTATACTTTTTGCTCCGAACAGAGAGGTCAAACCTCTCTCTACCACAACGAATTCTTCTCTATATTTATGACCATTCTTAGGATTGAGAAGACGAACAGTACACTTGCCCACCGGTTGCACTCTAGAAGCATCGAATAACATTAGTGATTGACACGTGACTTGTATTGGGACGTGAGAAGGCAAATCTGACTGGCTAATCACATTACATGAGGCGCCTGTGTCTAGTTGGAGTCTTACCTCTTGTGCCTCCACAGACATTGTTGCATACAGCTTAGACGGAATTTGTTCGCTGACTTTCAAAATTTGATAAGACGGACACAGTCATTAAAGAGTCTCTATCACTATCTTGATCCTTGGTTACAGAATAAACCTTGGCCGCTCGAGATTTGCAGACACTGGCAGAATGGTTGTACTTATTGTATAACTGGCACTTTTGTCCATATGCACAGCATTGATTTCGTCCCTTGTGATGCGTTTGTCCACAATAGCTCCACTGACTTTTTTCTCGTCTGTTCGTTTAATACCTTGACTGCTTCCTTGTTGCTTACTTTCTGCAGTTTTTTCTAATAACATACACTTTTGGCTCTTGCTTCTCTAAATCCGCCATTGACTTCAACCGAGTTGACGCAATTTCAGCGGACTTGCAAATGTCGATAACCTCAGGCAATGTCAAATTTCGCTTTTGCAGCAACACCTTCCGAATTGAATCTTCCTTAATTCCACATACTAATCTGTCTCGTAATAACTCATTAGTCATTTTTTGGTAATTACACGTTCTCACTAATTGTCGTAAGACTGTTAGGTACGTTTCAAAGGTCTCGCTGTCTTGCTTGTTGCGCTGATTAAATACATACCGTTTATAAGTAACATTAACTGACCCCATAAAATGAGTCTCCAATGTTCGAAGAACAAAGTCCATGTCACCATGAGTTGCTTCGGCATCACCAAATAAGCTATTCAAAATCTCTAGAGCGTCTTCTCCAATATACGTTATAAATGTTGCTAGTCTAAAGTCGTGAGGCTGCTCTTTTAATCTTGATATAGTTATTAATTCGTATGAATCCCAAATTTGTCGTCATCGCCGCCAGCTTTCTTCCATGTCTCCTTCTTTGACATCTAAAGGTCGGGACAAAGGTACGACGCTTTGCATAAAACCACTTCTCATCGCCGGTTGACTCGCATCTATTGCCGAAGCGACGGCAGTGTCTGTTGCTTCAGGCGCAGCCCTGGCATGCTTTCCATTATGTTCGGGAAGCACCCCCACCCAAGCAGTTAGTAGTCTGGCTACTCGAGGCTACGGCTGTCACACCCGAATGTGAGCTGCAAATGGGTAAGAAAAAACCATTGCCGTCGCGTCCTGTTCGTGGACAGAGAACTTTGGAAAGCGTTCTCTCACCAGCAAAACGTCTGTGTGAATCTGGTGTCGGAAGTCCATCCGTTGCAAATGCAGGTAAGCCGCGTTGGCTTGACTCTGCTGAACCATTCTAGCTAGGGCCAGAGGTTGATGGCATTCTGTTTGGTCTAGACATTGCAATCGCAGAGAACGTTTCCGAGGCCTGACCTGTTCTGCAGAACGAGACTCGGAGTAGCGTACCTGATAGCGAGTTGGAGAGTGTTTTCCCGGAAGGGTCTGGTAGTGCTTGGGCAGTTCCTGTCGACGTTGGTGCAGCTTGGCACAGTTTCAGTGATAGTGGATTGCCAGTATGAAATCCGTTAATCAATCACGACTCTCAACCAGACAGCCAGTTTCAATTTGAAGCTAGATTGCAGAGTGATGGAAAGAGACGTACATTTCTCTGAGACATACATCAACATAAATTTTATTCTAGTGAAGCACTCCCACCGTAGGGCCGGGGCCGCGCCTGTGCTTTCCAGATGCCGGCTTACGAATATATTCATCACTAGACATCATTGATTTTCTAGACTCTTGACACCATGTACCAAATCAATGAAATCATAAACACAACTTTAGAACGCAATGTACAGAACCCGAGACTAACTGGACTACACGCTACCGGCACTCAGTTAGAATGAGCTGGGTAGTCCCGTATATACTGCCTCATACTCCTAACACTGTGTACGACGCAGATTGCAAACAATTTCAGACCAGACCGGACAATGGCAAATATGATCCAATTACATAGTTTTGGTGATAAACTCTTTCATAAACGCGTTTGGCCTATTTGATTGGCTCTTCGTCCATTGTCTCTGGTTGCCATGGACAAGCAATCGCAAATACTGCTCCGTGATTGGCCCGGCCTGTGCAATAGCGTTGATGACGGTCGTTGGATCAAATCTGCTTGAAAGAAACACAATTTTTAACATTGCTTTCGGTTTCTCTAGTCACCAAAAGAATAGAGTTCGGGTAATTCTAAAGCGTTTTCTCAAGTTTCACAGCCATACCTAACGTACAAAAAGAGATATCCATGGATAATAAGAAGAAAGAAGAACAAATTTGGCGCATGGACCTCCGAGGCTAGCAACCGTTTTCAAGGTTGCTAGATGAGTAGTAACCAAACAAAAATAGGATATCGTACACGATGTACAAACATTTCATTTCGTTAATTTTGATAAATTTCAGTCTTCATTAATATGTTTCCTAAGCGTGCAAAAAGACGACCACGCCCCACAACCCTCCATGACCTGGGTAATCCCTACATTCCACTGATTGATGATGTCTTCGAAAATATTCCTTTCAAAGTCTTTAGAGTCAAAGATGACATGAAGCTCAGAGATTCAAAAACTAGCGGATAGAATAGACCACCTGCTGTGGTAACATTGACTTTATGCCTGGCATCTTTTTCAAATTCTGCTGCTTCTGCTGCTGCACCAGGACGGATAGCTACTTTCAATATAATATAGGAAGACTGGAAAGAACTACGGATTGTAAAATCGAAATATCCAGGTCGACCATCCATGAAATCTGGATGATATACGTCTTCTGGTCTGCTTGAATCATAACCTGAGCAGTTCTGTTCTTTTTTTGACCTGCTTGTCTTGGGATATTACTTCACAAAGAGCATTGTGACGTTGAACACGTAAAGGACCTCTAGGGCAGCTGATTAAGTAGTCACCAAACGGATCAATTGTAGCGCTACAACAGCATAAAACAGAAGATGGTGGAAGAGGAAACATCGGAATGCCGAGCCATGTCCGGATCGCAATTAAGAATTCATGCGGAGGAATGGTGAGGCCTAGATTGGGTTTGGGTAATGCCCGCAACCAAGCTCTCGCATGTTCGACAAAATTGTGTTCAGACGAGCTTTGTCTCTTAAACTCCCATTTTCCATTAAGGAGTTGAAAACATTGTAATGTATCTGTTTCTGAATAATCTGCTGAGAAGCTGTGTTGAGATCCAAAGTGTGCATTGCAGGTAATTTCTTTCCAAGAATACTGTACGCTATATTTTGCCTTGAACTTGAAAATCATGAGAATATATATATATATATATATATATATATATATATATATATATATATATATAATTTATTATATAGTTTGTAACACTCACTTCTAGCCATCCCCTCACCAACTTAAAACGTAGTAATACATCATAGTGTCATCTAAAGAAGAAAAAACGTCCTCAAACGCAAGATCATGCTCTAATGCAATTCTCCTTAAAATTAACTTTGCATTGTACTCCCAAAATTTAACCGATAATTGTTCAGAAAAATTCTGGAGAGCTTGATTCAAAGTAGTCTCAGAGAACGTTGTTGTTTTCAAAGCTATAGTTTTTAGAGTCTTAACTTGAGAAGTAGCATAGACCAAGAGCGATTAATTAACGTCAATAGCATGCACTTTTGACTGAGGAGAGAGAAAAGTCGATCTAGAGGTGGAGAAAAATAGTAACAAGGTTGTTGAAGAATTTTGTAGGAGCGGACACCGCAGACTGACTTAGAGAACACAATTTGCTTGTCTTGCGTCGTATTTTATTTTTTACTAACTGAATAGCCCTTTCTCCTAACGGGCAGATTATATTATTAGTTGTTAGTTTGTATTAACCTAACGTAACGTTGCATACAAATTTATGCTGTGTGCATGAGTATTCCGTTCTGAGAATTTATCATGAAGTATATCTCATTGATTCACATGTATTTTACTCCTTTCTGAAGAATTATTAGCCGGACGGAATTCTCATAAAGTATTTCGTTTAGAGCTAACAATTTTATCCCGTTCTGGCCAACAGAAACTTGAAACTGACGTGCAATTACTTACTCATATAGCTTCACACGCGTTTATTCTCTCCATTCACACCGGCGTAGAAAGCTGGGGATGGGGGCTGAGGGCTGAAGCATTCTCGCACAGTGTAGGAATTGAAATTTTCTGTGCCAGTGACTTTTGCAGATCTGTTTACGGTCTGGCAAGCGAGGTAGTTTTTACTTTAATCATAATGACATCAACGGTACAGCCTCCAAGCTCGTGAACATCTTCCTACGCCACTGCCGTTTTCGACGTATTTGGCGTACCCCGTCTGGGCCGTCAGTTTGAAACTCGTTATTCTGACCTGTTTCATTCGAGAAGAAACTAGAGACTAAGCTGCAATAAGCAATCTGTAATTTCTGGTTGACACAATGCATTCCAACGTATAGGAGAGCTGAAGCAATTTTTTCGCAAACTCCCGAATAATCACTTTCTTTTAAATGAGATCCCGTTCTTCCGATTGCATGTATTATTGTTAGGTATGCAATTTATTTGTTTTTGCATGCCATGAGTATCCGTTCTAATTTTTTTTATCATGAAGTGTATCTGTCACCGAGTGTTCCGTTTCAAAAATTCTCGTTGATTGGATTATTGATTGTTAGTTAATATCCCAAGAAAATGTAACGGAGGGTCCCGTTTTAAAAATGTCGTTGATTGCATTATTGATCATGATTGTTAGTTAATCAATATTTCGTTGAAATCATTTGGACAGTCTCGTTGGACGCCGCGTTGCAGTTAGCAAGAATATATCTGGGCAGCAGAAACTTGAAAGTCACGTGCGCTTACTGTAAGTATTCACCCGGATAATCCATTCTCCGTATATATACTCGTCGGACTCTCGCCATTTCGACCGTCCCGTTGGGCGTCGTCACTTCGAAGACGTTGCTGGCAGTTGCGGGGAACCGTTGTATCAAGCGTGGCAAGAATTTGATTCGCCTACACGGCCAAACACAAAGGGTTGTCGTTTTGTCAAGACCCGGATATTTGCAAAATATCTGGCGTCTTTCAACGTCTCAGGCAATAAACGACACGCTCCGCGCGTACCATCAGACATCAGGAACGGGCAGTTTAAATTCGGTGGAGATCCGATGTGCCGTACCAGAAATATTCGCGCGCGAGCTGAGGCGGGTGCCATCAAAGGATATCGCGTCATCGCGGGAGAAGTCCGGAAGACGACGGCAGCTTCATTTTCGACCCTCATCGTTTCGTCGTGCGCGAGCAAAGTTCTGTGGCGCTTCGACTCGCCGTTATCGAGACACATGCACGCACGCACGCACGCTCACACACACACACACACACACACACACACACACACACACACACACACACACACACACACACTACAGCTCTTCTATGTATATAGAGATAATATAGATGCTCTTGGCGATATGTGTGTTGCTGCTTTATGGTTGTGAATAAAGGGCCGTCTGCTGATATTCTCTTGTACATCGACTTTGTAGGGTACACTGACAGTTCTAAGAGAAGGTGAAGACTTTGGAGAATTAGCATTGCTAAATGACACAACAAGGTACATACTTGAACTTATGTGTACGCGGTTATTTATTTATTTATTTATATTAGATTTTCAGGGAATTTTAGTAGTTAGTTGGTCATGCAGTAATGTTTCCCTTCTGTTTTTTTGTCATACCATAGCTTGTGTAGTCTATATAATTGTAATACGTCTCATGTGCAAAGCACACAAAATTATCTATTTATCTATTTTTTATTATTATCTCGTGCTTATGCAACCAGATCAGTCTGGTTCACAAAATTTTTCGTAAGCACCGGAGGCAAACCCTGCCTCAGAGTTGCTTAGACCGTCGTGGCTGTCTAGACAGAAGACATGACCTTGCGAATGATCCGACTGGATCCATGAAGCACTGTCTTCTGTAAGTGCTTCAGGTTGTGATGGCCTGGAATAATGTCCAGTCACCAGTGCAATAGCTGCGTGCACTGTGCCCAATACTGCCAACAATACTGCCACATGCGGCTTACCTCCACCCGCAAGTCATTGTATTTCGACAACTTCTCAGCCTGTGTCCTGGCGATGTTGCGATCAACAGGACAGCTGATATCAATAAGAAGACAAGTGTTTGTCTTCTTATTTCTGAAACAGATGTTAGGACGATTGGCACCAATCTACCTTTCAGTGGGATGGCTGTATCCCACATCTTAGTTTATTATTATGTGTCGTTACTACTCTCTCAGTACAGTAAGTGGGTCTTACCCTCAACTGGGCGCCCACCAACCCGGTAGGTAAGTCCCTTTAATAACTCAGCTATTAGGACAAAGAAAGACTACTTTGCGCTATTTTACAATCAGAGCACAACGTGACCGGGAGGCCCGTATCAACGCAGTATCACTATACTACAATCCCCTTTCCTTAGCTAACGTAAACATCAACCGCTGCAGCTAACAGATCTAGATCTTATGAGTATCTACTAAATCGTGATTGCTGGTTCTTAAAAATCTAGTCTCTCCGGAAACTTTCGACATCTAACGGGATAACGTCTCTTTTTCGCTCCAGTAGTGAGGTCTGAATGTGAACTTGTCGTCTCCTGTGTTTCGAATGGTATCCCGGGTCCGGTTACCTCCGCTGGTCCTGGTTCCGCAGCTGTGGTTGAATAACTTTGTGGCTCTGTTACTAGAGTGTCGGTTGGACTTGGGTGTTGTTGTGTCTCTATAACGTCCTCGCTACTTGCAGCGGTTTGGCGGTGTGTCACTGGCGCTTCATTGTGTAGAAATGCTGTGGTGGTAGTAGTTCCATAGAGATTTCGCAGCTGGTTCATGTGTCTTTCCCACACTTAACTCGCGACTTGAACGTCATAAGACACTGGACCCTTTGCCTAACCACTGTTCCAGGTAACCACTCTGGACCATGTCTGTAGTTTTTCACGAACACCCAGTCTTCCATGTTGAAGCTCCGCTGCAGTACTCGCTGATTATGGTTCCATTTTGGCTGCGCTTGCTTCTGCTGTATGGTCGCACCCAGATTAGGGCTGAGAAGGTCTATTCTCAATTTTAGTCGCCTCCCCATGAGTGCTTCTGCGGGAGATATGCCCGTGGTAGAGTTTGGTGTCTTCAGTACTGCAGCGAAAATGTTGTCACTCTTTCGCTGATGAGTTTTTGGGTGATTTTCGCCAGCCCCTTTTAACAGACTGCAGTGCCCTTTCTGTCAGCCCATTTTTTGCTGTTTTCATCTGGTTCATGTCTAACCATTTTCAATATGCATCAACGATGATAAGAAACATGTATCCCTGGTAAGGGTCTTCATAATATACAGTCCGCGTCAAAACTATTGACACATTTCCGGTTTACAAAAGCTATTCCTCGGTATGCTCATCCGCGTAGAGACCATTTCCATTATCAAAGAGCCGTGAAATACAACGTCGCGATATTCTGTTATTCTGGTACCAAGAAGCTATCCAAGATCTGCCAACTTTTACATGTTTCTTGCTCTACTGTTTACCGAACTCTTAAGAGACTTGACACTGGAGAATGAATTCAGCGCAGAGCTTGCCATGGAAGACCAAAACACTAGCTTAAAACCATCGAACAGCAATTAGTGAACATGCATATGACGCAACAAGAAGCAACACATCAGCAAACTAACTTGCCTGTCATCTGGCAGCGCAGAAAGTTGTCGTCACGTCAGTTCTGAGAAGAGAACTTCATGACGCAAGTTATCGCTACACTATCCATAAACGCTGCTAGTGAATTTGGAGACTCTGAGCTTCGCAATTTCTCGATTGGCCGGCTAGATGATCAGATCTTGCATGAACAGAAAACTTGTAGGCGGTCATCAAGCGGAGAGTTGAGCTTCGTAGGCCTCAAACGTACATAAACTTGAAGAAGAAAAATTCAGACGGCGTGGCACTTCCTCTTGTCTGTTGACGTACATCGAACGCACGTCGAGCCGAATGCGCCTTTGTCTAGAGCTACGTCTCTACGCTAGCGAGAGAAATGATATCAAAAAATGGAAGAAGGAACAAGCTTCTTGCGCACTTGAGAGTTTTCAAAAGTTCAGAAAGCCTACGAGCATACACAATCGTTCTCTTCTACCTAAAAACGTACGTGACCTGAAAACGAGTGCGTTTCTGCTTACGCTACCATGGCCACGCCTCCAAGCGTAAAAGTGTCAATAGTTTTGACGCGGACTGTAGATGAAGACGTGGCCATGGTTGTAGTGGCCAAAGTTCACGGATGAAGTACGGTTTTGGAGGATTTTGACGATGTAGTTGGCATTCATAACAAGTCTGGACTAAATTCTCTATATCTCGGTCCATGTTAGGCCACCACACATGAGCACTTGATAATGCTTTCATCTTCGAAACTCCGGGATGACCATCGTGGAGTTCTTCCAGTACTACTTTTCTTCCTGGGGGTGGTACTACTACCTTCGCTCCCCAGAGGACGCATCATTGGTGTAGCGACAGTATCGGCGCCTTGCATAAGGTTCTAGCTCTTTTGCCCAACTTCCACGCCAGCCATTGAGTATGAATTTGTAAAACAGCGATAAAACAGAATCTCTGCGCGTCCATCTGGCAATGTATACTGTGTTCGTTGGTGATATGTCAAAGGTCTCCATCAGTAAGATAGTGTCTTCAGGAATCGGCTTGTCTGGAAGTGGTAGTCTGCTCAGTGCATCCGCATTGCTGTGACGTGTTCCAGGTTTGAAAATGAATTCTGTAATCATACGAGGCCAACTTTTAAAGCCCATCTTTGAATTCTTGCTGCCGCTTGTGTTGGCGTTGCTTTTTGTTCATTAAATATAGTTATCAACGGTTTGTGATCTGTGACCAACTGAAATGTACGCTCATATAAATACGTATGGAATTTGGTTATCTCCAAAATGCAAGCCAAGCCTTCCTTCCCAATCTGACTGTAGCCCTTTTCTGCTTGATTTAGGGAACGCGATGCTAACGCCACTGGTTTTTCGGCTCCATTCTCCATAACGTGTGACAGTACCGCTCTAATTCCGTACTTCGATGCGTTACAGAACAGGACCAGTGGTCGTTGAGGGTCAAAATACACCAACACCTGCGTCGATAATAAGAATTCTTTGAACCTCTGAAACGACTTCTCTTTCGCTTTTGTCCATCGCCATTTGCTGACCTTGCGCAAAAGCTGGTGCAATGGTCCTAGTACTGTTGACA
Organism: Corticium candelabrum; assembly: GCF_963422355.1. Classification (NCBI taxonomy): domain Eukaryota; kingdom Metazoa; phylum Porifera; class Homoscleromorpha; order Homosclerophorida; family Plakinidae; genus Corticium; species Corticium candelabrum. The sequence continues at coordinate 7,935,201 of NC_085093.1, forward strand.
CTCCTTTTATAAACCTACCATAATAGGTGAGAAGGCCCAGTATCCCTTTAGTTCCGTGACAGTTGTTGATCTTGGTGCTGCTCGAATAACTTTCACTTTCTTGTCTGTTGGGTGTAGCCCAGCCGCATCTAGTCTATTTCCCAAGTACTCTACTGATCGAGTCATCAGCAAGCATTTCTTTCGCTGTAACCTGAAGCCTGCTTGCGTGAGGCGTACCAAACCTGGCTCCAGAATGGCTGCATGTTTCGTCTCTGTCCTTCCGCCAATGAGTACGTTATCTAGGTATATCCCACCTGCGAGATATCCTGAATACATTCTACATGGTTTTTGAAATATTCCGGTGCTGAGGCTACTCCGAAAGGTAATCGTTTATATTGAAACGAGCCCTTGTTTTCATCGCTACTAGTCTTCTCGATTCTTCATCTAGTACTAACTACTGATATGCCTTCAACATATCGAGGGTTGAGAACACTGTGCAACCCGTCATTTTGGTAAAAATGCTCTCAATCCTGGGTATAGGGTACCTGTCCAGCTTCACAGCACGGTTATCTGTTAGTATATAATCGCTACATAACCTAAAAGTTTCTTTATCTTTCTTAAGGACAACCACTGCGGGTGATGCCCAGTCAGCATGCGTCACCGGTTCAATAATCTCTTGTTCTTGCAACCGACGAAGTTCAGTTTTCACCTTGTTCCTCAATGCAAATGGAACTGTTCTTGCTTTGCAGTATCTAGGAACCTCCTTGGCGTTCACCAGTATTTTTACTTGATCGCCTGTGTACGTCCCCTGCTCTTCCCTGAAGACCTTTTCATGTCTCTTTAATACCTCTTCGAGAGACTTGTGGTACTCCACCTTGCAAATAACTCTCCAATCAAGGCGTATTTCTTTGAGCCAATCTCGTCCCAGTAGTGTGGGACCCGACCAATTGACAACTAGCAACGACGGTTTCTTGGATTGGTCTCCATATTGCACTTGCACCATTTTGCTTTCCTTCACAAGGATTTGCTGCCCTGTATATGTCCTTAATTTTACGTGGGTTGTTTTTATACTTTCATTGAGGTTGAGCCACAATTTGCTGTGTGTCCTTCGACATGATGGTAATGGAAGCACCCGTATTGATTTCCATCTCAACACGTACTCCATTGATGTGCACTCGAACAGGTATTGGCGTTTCCCCTTTCTGGGTGGTGGTATTTATGCAATACAGTTCATCATTCCTGTCTTCCTCACTCTGTGTATCATTCTGTTCCATAGTCATAAACTTTGTTTGTCTCTTGTCCGATTTGCTAGCTGCCTTTTGTTATTTTGCTCTTACAAACCCTTGCCATGTGACCAGTCTTCTGACACTTAAAGCAAGTTACTGCTTTGAACCGACGTTCAGATGGATGATGGCCCCTCGTCCACATCGAAAACTACTGCCGCACGCTAACTTCCCATCGCCTACCTTCGTGACATTAACCTTGTGTGTTGGTAACGCCTCTTGAGTGTCACCTAGCCCAGATGTAGACGGCACCTGCAGCTCCGCAGTATTCGCTGCCGCCGTCTCTTAGCACACTGCTATTTGTACCGCTTTCTCGTACGGAAGGTTTTCTTCCATTAGCAATTCGCTTCGGTTTCAAATCACGAAGGAGAGTTCCCTTCAACCCTCGTAGCTCTTCTCTTTCGGTTTCAATGGGGCGACCAGATTCTTGAGCAGCGTATATGTCTCCGCGACAATCGATGAGAGAAGTATACCTTTCTGTTTTGCGCTTTGCTCCGCTGTGGGTTCGTCTGTCAAGAGAACTTTATTGGCGGCAAAGAAATGTTAGAGCTTGTCTATGTAATCTTCGAAGTCAAATCCCCCAACATGCTGTTCCATGCTACCAAAACGCGCTGTCCTCGTCGCCAGTTGTAATAACTTAGCTATTAGAACAAAGAAAGGCTACTTCGCGCTACTTTACTACTAAAGCACCACGTGACCTGAGGTATGGCGCTAGTAACTGGCTTATCGATTATTGACAATGTCTTGATCGCTGCTACGTATAGAATGAACGATCTCATTTCTAAGCGAAGATGGAATTGCAGGTTGCCATGAATACATTGCTCGTGACGGAGTTGCTAGAATTGCTTCAGCTCTCATTCAAGAGTATGTTGTGATGGCCAACCGCTGGCTGTATATTGTTTCAACTTTTGTAAAGTTCAGCTGCATCCTTTGTTTTTGAATTTACCGTAGTTTGGACTTGTAATTGGAAGTGGCTGAATAACAAGAGATGTATATTCTGCAACTTTCAGTTTGTATAGTGTACTGGAAATGTAGAAGACGCATTCTAAAGCGGTGAATTCTTGGAGGTAGTTCGTCTAGCCCTTTCTGACGAAGTAGTGGAATGAGCTGCTTGTTGTTGATCTCTACGAAGAACTCTTTCCCAAGAAGATAATTGCTAAACCTTCTTCCGACCAAACTCTTGTAAGAGCTTCCTCCTCCACCTGAACGTACCGGCGTTCAGTAGGAGACAACCAGCGTGAAGCGTAAGCAACAGGTTTCAAGTATCCATCAAGCTGTCTTTGCCGGAGTACAGTCTTATCTCGACAGAAGATGCGTCTGCCGACAGTACCGTTTTCCTGTCACCGTCATACATGCAATGGCAGGGCTGGTGATCGAGTAAGTTCCTTTCTGACATTCTCAAACGCGGTTCTTTGGAATGGGCTTATGCCTACTGATTCTTTTGTACGAGTAAGTTGCGTAAAGGTTCCGTTTTTCTGCTAACTGAGGAATATACCTTGCTTGCTGGTTAATGAGACTTAAGAAATAAGAAATTGTCTGATATCACCAACGTCAGTAGGTTCCGTCATCAGCTGTACATCCTTGACTTTGTTAAGATCAAGTTTTACCTCCTCTTTGCAAATGAGGTGTCCCAGAAACTTTACTGAAGACTGCGAGAACAAGCATATCTTTCTATTCAAAGTGGTACCAGCTTGCTGCAAGCGTTTTAAGACTGCGCGAAGGAGATTCTCATGTTTCGCTTTGTTCTTCCCAAAATTAAAATGTCATCCATTAGACATACATAACCTTGTATACCTTCCAAAATTTCTTACATCCGGTTCTAAAAATGTTCCAGAGCTGACAAAATGCCGAATGGTAGGCGTTTGAACTAGTAGCGTCCAGACAGAGTTATAAACGTTGTAATCCTCAAAGATTCCTTTGTAGAGGGTATTACCGTCAACAGAAGGAAGAATGTCTTTATCTTTTCACGTTCTCGTTGAATTTAGTCAGATACACACAGATTCTCACCTTTCCATTTGCTTTAAGCACCTCAGCCATTCCGCAGCACCAATTCGTTAGTTCGGTTACTCGCTCTATGAAGTCCATTGCCTCAATTCGAGACAGTTGTTCTTTCACCTTTGGCAGTAGTGGAATGGCAATCCTTCTTGGTGGTGACAACGCATGTGGTTTTGTGTTTTCCTACAGGTGAATTCGATAAGGAGACGAGAGCAGCCCTAAGCTGATAAAACGCTTCGGTTCAATTGCAAAACTTCAGTCGTGCCTTCCATTACTACCCATGCGTTCAATTTCCGGTCTCCCGAGGGCGCTCGTTACACGTTTCACCACATACACAGTGTCTTGAACAGATTTGTCTCCTTTCTCCAACTTACATAAGAATTCTCCAAGTATCTCCAAAGGGTCTGGTTAGGACTCTGTAGAGTTTTCTTTGCTGCCTTTAAGAGACGTGCAAAATGCTGCTTGAAGTAGTCTTCAGGTAGTACAGTCATATCTGTTTCTGTGTCTATTTTAAACCTGGTAGGTGAGCCATCAACTTTGGCATCAATCATCCATGGTTGGCTGTTCAAAGATGATAAGCCGCTAAGGAACAGATTGCCTTCTTCTCCTGTCTCTTTTTTGCCCTCCCTTTCGTTCAGGACGGCACTCACGCTCTTGTTTTGACACAGTGCCCCGAAGCGTCCAATCTTGTCACACTTGAAGTACTTTGCTTCCCGTGCTGGACATTTGCTCCTGCTGTGGCTGGGTGTTTGACCGCATCGACCGCCTGGTTCCTTCCTTATTTGCTGTTTGCCCAGCGTCGTTCTTGTGTCGTGTAATCTGAACTGTTGCTGTGGCAGAGGCGCTTGCCTCTTTCTCGACTTCGTTTTCACGTATCAATGACACGTACGTCTTCCGTGACTTCTTGGAATTTATTCCGTATCCGGTGTTGTTGTTTCTTGACTACTTTGCTTTGCCTGGCTCTCGTAATACCCATGTTAACTTTTCTCTAGCGTTAGATCCGAGTCCAGCTGAAGCTTCTCCGCAAGCGTTGAGTCTTTGAGGCCAACTAGTCGTTCGCAAATCATCTCGTCGTGTAATCGTTCGTACTGACAATGCTCAGCGAGCTTTTTTGGCGCGGTGATGAAGTTGTCCACCGTTTCCCCGTCGCCCTGACGTCGTTGGTTAAATATGGCTTGTTCGTAGATGAAGTTTCGCTTCTTTATAAGATGCTGTTAGAACCTCTTTATGATCTCGTCGTAATCTTCCGCATTCTCGCTACTCATGCATGCAGTGACATTGAAGTCAAACAGAATTCGGCCTTATCTCTCATGGAGTACGTAGACAAGAGTCGAGACTTGCACTGCTCTGGATTTGTCTTTCAGACCTGCATATAACTTGCCTGTAGCGGTCAAACCTTTACGACACCTTGGCCAATCTTCTGGCTGTGCAAAATCAAATTGAGATGGAGATTAGAATCTTGACTTCATATCTCACTCCTGTCACCATATAATGTACTTCACTAGCTTGATGTATTTATTAGCTTTAAATTAACAGCTAGAACGCAACACTAGAGTCAGCTATATAGAACACAACACGTTGCCGCTAGCCAACAACGAGTTAATATCTACGCGTGGCATCATATCATGCACAGTCTTACAGTCTTCGGTAAGCAGTTTGTTAATCAACAGCTGATTCTTTGCACCAAAGGACCCCTGGTGACAACTCTTCTGCTCCGATGCTATAAGGTATCCCTAAACCAAATGTCCTAAATCCTCTGTCTGAAGACTCGAGTGAGGGTCTTAAAAATGACAGATATTAACACGTGATAGCCCGGTAGTTTTCGGCCTGGTCAGTCTTGTCATTCTTTGGTACGAAGGTGGTTGTTCCTTGAGATAACCAGTCGGGCACAGTCCGCGAAACCCGAAACAGAAGGTTGTATACAGTTGCGCGTCAGGTCAACGTGAAGACACATGACGCGTATCGTTTACTCAGAAACCATAAATCTGATTTTATTATTGTTATTATTGTTATTATACCGATTTACCACACTTTCCAATATGTTCTGAATTTTACCAGAGTCCTGCTACTTGTATATTCTCGGAATTTCCGACATGCGGCAAATACGGATGCAATCCGCCTGTGATGATTGCAGCACTGATTACCTTATAATTACCGCTGCATTTTAGCAAAGGACAAGCGGCCAATGCAACTTGTTGGTCAATACAACCTGTTGGCCACTGAACATGTTAACTCTGTCTATATATCTAGATGCTATGAAAATTAATAACAATGATTATTTGTAGATACAGGATAGCAGAATTATGAAAAATGTTATTTAACCAGCCAGTCAACTATTAACTATTAAAGTAAAGTAACTGCAGCTGAATTTCTTGGTTGGATATGCCTAAAGTATGACTGCTTTACATACATATATACCATAAATGGCTGGACACAGTTTAATCAATGTTTATGAAATTTAGACTGGCAAGCGTCAAGAACAGAGAAAGAAACTGCTATTTTCTTGTTATTTCAAAGGAAGATTTTAATGATGCACTGAGAGTAATGTTGCTTGTGCTGTTGCATGGTATCATTTACTATATTATGTAGAAATGACATGTGGTGTGTGTGTGTGTGTGTGTGTGTGTGTGTGTGTGTGTGTGTGTGTGTGTGTGTGTGTGTGTGTGTGTGTGTGTGTGTGTGTGTGTGTGTGTACTTGTGGTAGTTAATTCTATGAGCTAATCTACGTTTTATCAGCCAGTTGTTATGTTGCAGTCTGCAGAGTCAACATTCAGTAGACTAAAAGAAGAAGGGCAGGATGTGTTGGTGTTAGAAAGACACATAAGGGAGAAGTTCAAATTTACATTAAGCAGTTTAATTAGAGATCCAATAGTAAATATTTAATCTTTGTGCTTCTGTAGTGGTGAGTATGCAGTTATCTCGGGTACGGTAGACAGGCTGGTTGGCATTTTATTAGATGAAATTGAGCTGTCTGTGCAGAAGGAATGTGAGCAGTGCCAGATGTCATAACTAACGGTGGAAGTATACTTGATTGACTGATGGCGTATTTTTCAGTTTTTCAGTCTGCTCTCTTGTTTGCTGTTCCTAATCTCGTTTCGACGTCAAAGTTAGTACGCAGCCTACTAATGCGGTATGCCCATGCTCTTTCTCGGCACTCAGTTTGCTAAGCTTATACGTATTGTTATACAATTTTTATAGCTATATCCAATGCAGTAAATTCTCTTGGAAGAGGAAAAAGTGTGTGTGTGTGTGTGTGTGTGTGTGTGTGTGTGTGTGTGTGTGTGTGTGTGTGTGTGTGTGTGTGTGTGTGTGTGTGTGTGTGTGTGTGTGTGTGTGTGTGCGCGCGCGCTTATATTTGTAATATATCCTAACCCAGTATATATTTTTGCTCAGAATTGAGAAGTTTGTCTTTTTTTGGCTATTGAAGTCCAATAAACAGGAGAGAGACCGAAACTTGTTAGTCAAATTTGCCTTGGTAAATTATTTCATGTTGCTATAGTTACACAGATTGTACAAGTCATTAATATGTGTTGTAGGACTTAGCTCCTCTGATGGAGCAAGAGGTTGCTACTGACCTGTGGTATAAGGCTGTGTTTAAACTCTGCACTACACTACAGTATTGTTTCTTCAACACTTTTGCTTGTTATTAGTTTAATTAGGTATTGTTTCAGCTGTAAATTGTCAACTAGACATCAAAATATGAAGGAATTGGTTTTGAATGTGCTATTTTTTTTATTAATGTTTGGTGGTTGGATGTCGTTTTTTGTTAATTGTATTTCTTGGTGCCATGCAGAATCGTCTGAAATCATGGAGACAGTTGAAGAGCGTACAGGCTAACGATTTCGCCATTCACATAACCTCATATGATGCACTCATGTTCAGTGCAGTCAGCGAGGTTTGCCTCTACTAGTCACATTTATATAATTTTAGAATGTCGTTTTGATAATGAAAACATCTTGTGTAAAAAAGCTACCCCAGACTGTTTGATATATTGATCACATTGTTTAAAATTTGTTCTTCTGTAAGAGAGAATTTCTGCCCGTTGTTCTCCGATGTCCACATTCTGAAAATACGTCAAAAAATCTTCTGTTTGTAATTGAACAGTTTTCAAGGGTGTGTTATAGGCGTTTGCATGTCTATTTACATTGGTTGTAATCACTGTTACTTAAAACGTTTGTGATCAATATGTTTCAGACCATTGTCTGGGTAAAGCAGTCGATATTGAGTAACACTACGAGTAAAGAAAGATCTGTTGTCTTAAGAAAGTTTATTCAAATCGGACTAACGTGAGAATTAGTACTATTAGATTTATTGGTTTTGAACTCATACATTGATCATTAATCTATGACCATGCAACATTAAATTTGCAGGTTGAGGTCATTGGCAAACTACTACTCACTTAGTGCCTTTGTTTTTGCACTGTGTGACAGCAGTATATCAAGACTGAAAACAGCATGGGAGGTAAGCAAACAGTAAACTATATAATTATAATATTATAAGTCATTACCATCAGAAGTTAACTCAGTATACATTTTATACACGCACATGCACACGCACACGCATGCACGCAGGCAGGCGCACACTCACCCACACATGGATGCACAGCTGTTGCGTGCGTGCGTGCGTTCAAGCGAGCGAGTGTGTGTGCGTGTTATTACCCGAGGTCTGGATATCCGGGCTAAGGGTATAGAAGTCGTCCGACGTGCGACCGTACGACCGTATTTATACTCGAGCTCAGATGCAAATGAAGCTATTCCAACCAATAGACGAACGTGATGTCATCATAAGGCTTCATCTCTCTTTGTGTGGCAGCTGTGCTACAGCCGTAGGGCGTCAGTCAATTGTGGATATGGTGCTTAGTCCTTTGCTCTAGCTGAGGGTGTAGCAGGTAGAAACAACGCCTAGTCTACAGTTGTAGCGTGCATGTTTTCCCACCAACAACCAGGCGTATAGTGAACGCGCGCGTTGCTCCAGTACGTAAGTCGAAGGTGGCCTCTAACATTTGGCTTGTTCCTCAGCGTTTCCTCACACCGACAATTTTAGCTGTCAGACTGCAGAATCACTCTATCTATGCATTCAAAATAGAATTGAACTACAAGCAAAGCTGGATATGAGAGCGCTACCTAGTAGTCTCAAATAGCTTGAAAACAGAGCGCATACGATGGTCACATGCGGACCATTCCGCTGACGCGCGTTTGTTACCTTCGACTGTAATAAATTCTCTACTTGTAAAATACGTTTACCAGACGTACCGTACCACTCTACAGTAGAACTCGTAGACTAGCACAACTTAGACTACGCAACTCAGACTGCGCGTGCGTGCACTATACTACACTCCTCCTTTTCCATTAGCTAATGCCCTGTCCTGTTCTTCACGAATATAATTTTACTATCGGCTTCATGTCTCCTCTTGGATAACGTCTCTCTAACCTGGTTGCAGTCTCTTCTGTTCCTTTTGTTGTGTCCCTAGCGTCATGCTTTGTGCTGGTAGTTGTTTCATTCGATACAGTAGTTTTCTTTTAACTGTTGGAATCGTCCCCATAATCACTTTGTCTGCTGCTCTCTTGTTAGGAGTACTGATACTCGTTGATACCGAATCCGGACCTCTCGCTGTCATGCACTATATCATCAGCATGCACCATTCTGTTCCGGTCTGGTGTTTGGATGATTTAGTTCCTCGGTCCCTTTGCTTCAATTACTGTTTTATGCATTCATTTCTCCGGACCTCTCTGTCTGTTCCATATGGCAACCTTCTCTCATTGCTCAAAGCTTTCCTTTCAGCCGTGGAGAGTCACGGCCCTTCCTTTGTTGTCTCTGCCTCTCCTCCACAGTCTTTCTCAAGTTTGGTCTGAGCAGACTGAATTTGGTGCGAATCGGTCTATCAAACATTAACTCTACTGGAGTCCTTCCTGTTAAACTATGTAATGTGCTCCGATAAAAAATTGACCAACCGGTGATTCAAGAACATCTCTGTCCCCCTTGTTTCTTCTGGAGTACATATCTTAAAAGTGCATCTTCAGAATCTTCACTGCTTGCTCTGCTGCCCCATTGCTGGCTGGATAATAAGGTGCCACTAAGGTATGTCTGATTCCATTGGCTCTGCAAAAGTCCTCAAATTCCCCCGCCGTGAATTGTGGCCGTTGTCACTTACTAAATCAAGTGGAATTCCGAATGCTGTAAACTTATCTGTAAGACCAACGGATCAGCAACTGGAACCGTTTAAGATAATTGGTGTAACATGGTCCCACTGGAGCAGCTGCTAGTGCTCTCATGAGCACATCTGGTGGGACCTCTACTTCATTACTCACTTCCGAGTTCACACTTACGGGGAATAGACAGTAGGATAAAAAGAGCGTTGTCGACGACACGCCCTTGTGCGCGAGATAGACAGGAACGGGAGGCTGTCAGTCAAGAAATAGAGTGCCGTGTGTTCTGCTAGACGGTCAGTTTACAGAATTTGATATGCGGATTGTACCAGTAGTGCTGGATGTAGTCATCACATAGTTTACGTCTACCACGATTGTTACCTAAGACGTGTGAAAATTGAACCACAGTCAATGTGGAAGCATTCTTTTCAGCTGTACATCTTCTGCGTAGAAATGTTGTCAAGGTCTTTGCAGTTCTGCTTCCACTCCCGCACCATCGCGGAATACGATATTTTAACCATTTCTGTCCCAAATGCAATTTGAAGTGCACGAACAAACGCCGCTGTGAACACTTACTTTCTTAACGGCATTTTTACACGTTTTCACGTGCATGATCGGTAATAGTTATCTCTCGCGAGCGCTGTTTATTACAAGTTCAAAAATTCTGTGCGGTAAGAATGTAGAGTTTGTGGTAGGGTATCACATCCTTCCAGCGTCGTCGTGCTAAGTTTCTCTGATTTCGAGATTTTGATTTCGTATCAGGCACCAGCGAGCGAAACATCTGGATAGTGCTCCTTTAATGTTTTGTTTTGGCTCTGACGGCTCTGGGTCATCTCATTACGACAACCTGTGCCTATTTAGCTGTAGGCCTAAATGATTGCGGTTAGACGGTTATAGCTGTGTAAATACGGTTGGCGTCACCACTACGTGAGGGGATTTTCAACGGTGTCAAATTCACGAGCGTTCGCGCTTCCTAATCCTCAGCTGCCTTACATACATCTACACATGCACGTGATGTGCATGTCTAAACGCCAAGGATATAGCACTGTAATGCTCCTCTATTATTACAATTTGAGTCACAGGTGATATTTCATAGTTTTTCATAAACTGCATGAAGTGAGACTGATCGCAAATATAATCATTGAGTTTATATGTTGTTCTTTGGTGTAATGTCTGTTTTGATATTAAACTGTTGCCATAGTTTGTGTTCATTTTATGTTTTATGGTTACATGTACAGATGGTTTCTGAAGAAGAAAAAGAGTTATTAATTGACATGGAATCAATACTTGTGTGTACATACCTAATTCCCAAAAAACATTGCAGTTACAGATGGTTGCTGTTGCTGTTGCAGGACCCATCTAGAAACCATCAAAAGTATCGACAAGAAATTGGTGCAACTGTTTCATGTTTATAATGTTAATGGAGCAAACACTAGAGATGTTTCTCACTGTGTAGCATCTGTACACGGGTTTATGTTGCCTTTCATACCTCTAATGATCAAAGGTTTGGTTGCTGAGTTAATTATGCATGTGCTGCATGCACTATATAATTGCTGCAAGCTATTGTTTTACACAGATCTCACATTTATTCATGAAGGCAATTCCACCAAAACAGGCAATATGGTCAACTTGGAAAAAATGGCAATAGACTGAAATTACGTTGTCATTATAACTTTATCTCACCTGGCTTTGATTTTACAGACAATGATGTGTAAGCATATTCACAATTTCATGAGGCGCTGTAGAAAGCATAGAAATTGTCTCTGTTAGTTGTGAAACCTGCACTAATTGATATAAAGAAAGGACACTTGATACACAGACATATGTAGATCACTAACACGATAGCTATAGCTAGAGAACTAAGATGTGCAATGTTATATAAGTGTCTACAGGAAATCTATAAACGTGTGATAGTATTTGTAAGCTGAAATACATATGTATTACTTTAGGCATGCATTGTACCGGTTGCATCTCTATAGATGTAAAGAAGAGGTGTCTGTGCATGTATCTGTGTCTGTGTGTATTCGTGTATAGGATAGGATCTCCAAGCCTACGACTCTGATCTCCACCGAATTTAATTTGATTCGCGCACGCCGAAAAAACACCGAAACAACATAGGCCGAAACTGAGAATGTCGTCGTCTTTCAGACTTCTCCCGCGTCGACGCGATTTCCTTCTGATCCAACCCGCCTCCGCTCGCGAACACGCGAAATAATATCTCTGGACCGGCGCATCAGATCTCAACCAAATTTAACTTCTCGTTTTTGAAGTCGGACGGTACGCGCGGAATGTGTTGTTTATTGCGAGCGACGTCGATGAAAGCAAGACATTTTGCGTATATCCGGGGTCCTTAAAAATTAAGATAAACTTTACCTTTCCCAACCTGGTTTTGTACGTGACTTCTCGTGACTTCCAGAATTCGCAGATTTTAAGCCTTAGGGGGAGAGGGAGCAAAGCGACTGGTGGGGCGGGAGCATCCAGCCGGCGGTATACTGTGAACCATCCTTGCCGGCGTTGCCAACAGAAGTTGAGATAAATTTGTAGTGGCGGTAGCGCCGGCTTCTATTCTGTCTACAGTCGGTGGAAGGAGCAGCAGTCCGTTGGACGGTCTATCTTTTGTACGACGCCAAGAGTTTGAAGCCGGTATAGTTTGCTCTGCAATAACTTCTTAGTCGCCACCGGGGCTTTCCTCACTGGCATCTGAACATTCCTAACGGTGAGATCAGTCTCCAGATGTATCTTTCCTTCTAGACAACCCAGCTCGCTTTTGGAAACATCACTATAACTGTTGAGCAGTTGCTTCTTGCTGCAACTTGATGTAGCAATCGATGCTGTCAACTGTTGAATATGTTCAAAATTGAATTGTACAGTAGACCCATGCTCTGTGTTGAAATGGCACCCAAGATTGACGTTGGCGCCTCACCAATAACAAAAAAATCTTCGTTATAAGAGCCCCATTTTTCGGATTGACAACTCGAACGTTACACTTCCCCAGTGGCTTGATCGTGTCTCTACTGTACATTGTCAAAGTTTGTGTTGTTGGAGACATCTGCACCTTTGATGGCACATTTCTCTTGTATAGAACATTGCACGTGACTCCGGTATGCAATTGAAAATGCACTTGCTGACCCTCCACCTTCAGAGGGGCAAACACTTGGCGGGGAAATCTGCTTAGTGACGCTGTGTACATCATCTCGCTCTGGTTCGAGGGTGAACGTCATAACTTGCGGATGAGATTCGTCACTATCCCGTTCAGAATCTCCGTAATGGACATGGCGAATCTTGCCACCAGATCGTTTGCTCCGACACTTTCTTGATTAGTGATTTAGCTTGCCACAAGCTGCACATGTCTTCCCGCGACCCGGACACCTGTCAGCGCCACGGCCATGCTGTAACTGGCAAACCTGGCATTCCTTGCCTTCATCTTTTTTCTCTGACTGGGGACGAGAGGCTGGAAAAACGACTCGGCTGGTTTTGAACCCTATGCACATCTTCGTCTCCACCAAGAGAAGGTAGAAGCGTGCGTGCGTGAAAGGCACGCCCATAGGCGAATTTGGTCTTCTCTAGACCTTGTTTTACTTTGTTTCAGTGCTGCTATATGTCTGGATGTACTCTAAACAATGACTGATAAGAGCTGCTTTTGTGAATTGATGTTTACATGTAGACTTCACATGGTTACGCATCAGTTAGCATGCTCCATGTTCTGTGGTTCCAGGACCTTTGGTCCCTTGTGCATTAAAGTAGCTTATATAGTAGTAAAATATTTTATAAAAAGTAGCATAGCACAATTATTCTATATAATTAAAGCACCCCTTTTACTGAAGCGCCATTTGAAGTGGCAATTATTTGTTCGGCTCTAATAAGAGTGTCTTTTGAAAACAAATTTTTTACAGGCGCTTAACTAATTAGAATCATTGCAAAACAAGTACAATAGGTCTTGAACGATTGCCTAAATGGCGCGCTTCACTGCTCCACACACACTGTAATGTTCTCTAGATGGTAACTGAGGAACAGCTTATTTTGAAGATTTGCAAAGCACAGGTTAGAGTGTAGACTTAACTACCATGTTATCATTTTTTAGTAGTGAGTATAGTTAGAGTATAGTGGTGTGAGCTATACGCCGGTTCCTCTTCCTTCTTCATTGCGTTTCTTTCGCTGCGCGAGTGTACCTACTCACCTTATCCTTTAAACGACTCGTGACATTTGGGGGCTTAGGCGGAAAAGGAAAGAAAACATAGGAGTAACGAAAAACCCCGGTAGCTCAACGGAAGAGGAGACATAATAGAAAGGTAGAAGATGGAGCGTTGGGTAAAACTCGGTGAGAAAATGGGACTGCAAAGTAAGGAACTACAATCCTTCGTTGTTGAGCAGCAGTCGATTTACCAGAAGAGAGACATAGAGAAAGAGAATTCAGAGTGTTGGAGTTGGAGAATGAAGAAGCCGCACACAAGTGTGAGTTAGAGATGAAAAGAGTAGAGATGAATGCCGCTGCCGTAGTCGCACGAGTGCTTGTGCCGGAGTCCGGAAGCGGAGCGCGTACAGGCAAGTTTCCTAAATTACCTACTTTTCAGGACGGTAGCGACGAAATTGACAGTTAATTACAGCGATTCGAAAGGTTTGTGACGAGTAACTCTTAATTGGCCCAAGTCCAAATGGGCAACCGCACTTAGCGCGTTGCTGACGGGAAAGCCTCTCGACGTGTACTCCAGAATACCGGACGAAGCCGTAGTAAATTATGACTTACTGAAAGAAGCCCTACTTAAACGATATGATTTGATAACTGACGAATATCACGACAGGTTTTGCAAAAGTCGTCCCCAGCTTTATGAAAACGTCGAACAGTTTGTTACACGACAGAAGTCATATCTAGATAAATGGATATTATTATCTCACACAGAGGAGTCAGCGACTGGAATCAAAGAGCTATTTATAAGACAACAGTTTATTAAAGCGTGTCCCAAGGACTTGGCAATCGACCTTCGAGAAAGAGAGTTGCCGGATCTTAGAGAGTTGACGCAGGCTGCAGGGAGATTTGTGACAGCAAACAATCGAAACTTCTACTCTGCTATACGTTGTGCCAATCTTCCGCGTCATCAGGAGCAGTCGATTACGACAACATCCAATCTCGCAGAGGTCCAGAAGGCTGCTATTCAATGCTTCGTCTGCAAGAAGTTCGGACATCGAGCGTCAGAGTTTAGGTCCAGAGTTAAGACGCGATGTTATGTATGTGATAAAGTGGTCACGAAGAAATGAAGTTTTGTGTTGGCTTGTTCGACGTGGGACAAACAAAGACCACAACCCCATACAAAGCAGCAGCAGGTGAGGATAAGTTTAATTAAGGATCAACATTCTTTCCAACGAAGTGGTAAGAAAGCGATTATAGAGAACTCAGTGCCGGATGTCTGTGTCCCCCAACCGTTCTTCGATCACAGCGTAACACGTTTACGTCAAGGCCGTAAGGTCACAGACGCTAGAGACAAAAGAAAAGGTGCTCGTGAGTAATAACACACAAATTGTGAAGACAGCCGTGTCTGAAAACATGTTATTGCCAAAGGCTGGATTGGAGATACTAAGATCAACGCACTCAGAGATACCGGATGTAGCGGAGTAATAGTCAAACAGCAATTTGTGAGAAAAGACCAGTATACTGGACATGATGGTTTTATCCAGTTGGTCGATACTCTGTCAAGAGGGTAACGATTGACCGTGTCGAGGTCGACACTTCCTATTTATCAGGCACAGTGGAAGCTTTATGTCTTCAAGACGCCATCCATGACGTTATTATTGGCAACGTACCGAGAAACAAAAGTCCTCACCAATCTGATTCTGACATCCACTCAGCCGCCGTGGTGACAAGGACTCAAGCAAAGCCAAAGGAAACAAACACCCAGTTGAAGGTGCCTGATAGGCAAAGAACAATTAAAAGAACTACAGAATCAAGACCTCACACTTGAAAGATACAGATCAATGACGGAGACTATATATGACGAACGGTCAAAGTGGTCCGAGAAATGAAATCAAGAATGGTATCCTCTACAGGTTGTACATCTCCCAAGACTGAATGGAGGACAGTCGATAAGACAGGTCGATGTTCCGAAGCCGCTACGTCGTCAAGTGATGGAACTTGCTCATCAGTCTATTTTGGGCGGTCACATGGAATCGATAAAGACTATTGACCGAGTACTTAGCAATTTTTATTGGCCTTAGTGAAGTGACTCAGTTTTGTAAATCTTGTGATATTTGCTAGCGTGCGGACAAGAGAGTTGTTTGTGGTAGGGTACCGCTACAAAACATGCCTATAACAGACGTACCGTTAAAAAAAGTGGCAGTCGACCTAATGGGACCGATCTCCCCACCAAGTGACGGCGGTCATCGATATATCTTAACGTTAGTCGATTACGCGACCAGATATCCAGAAGCCATCCTTCTCAAGAACAGCGATGCAAAGACGGTAGCGGAGGCTCTCGTCGACATTTACAGCCGAGTGGGAATACTGGAGGAAGTATTGAGTGACTCAGGAAGACAATTCGTTTCAGATTGCATGAAGAAGGTGTCCAGACTACTTAACATCAGTTAGCTTACCACAACGCCTTATCATCCTATGTGCAATGGTTTCGTGGAAAGATTTAACGGTACACTGAAAACGATGATGAGACGATTGTGTACGAAAAGCTTAAACAGTGGGGTAGATATGTCAATGCTTTGTTATTTGCGTACCGAGAAGTACCACAAGAGTCCACGGGTTTTTCACCATTTGAATTAGTCTACGGAAGAACAGTGTGAGGACTGATGCGCATACTTCATCACTTCTGGACACAGGAAGATGATGACACAGAAGTGCGTACTACTTATCGGTATGTCTTAGAGTTAAGAGACTTGAGCGTACCAAACAGATAGCAAGAAAAAAACTACAAAAGGCACAACAACCAAGAACGCCACTATGACTCGAGAGCAAGACAACTACAGTTTACAAAAGGTGACAAGGTTCTTGACAGACGGACACCAGCAAATTATTGATGCAGCGGAAGGGACCTTTCTCCGTCGAGGAAAGAATTGGTTGGAACGACTATAGAATCAACGTGAAGGGTAAACTCAAAAAATATCATGTCAATCTTCTAAAGAAATTTATGTAAGTGAAGAGCTGACACCAAGAACTATAGTGACCATGTAGAGAGGACCAGTGTTAGAAACCGTATCCGCTATCATCGAAGCCACGGACGGCGCAAAAGAAGCAACGAGCGATGACGGATTATTGGAGCTCGGCACGTACCTCAGCACGGAATTCGCTAAAGATGTAAAGTATGGGACGGGATTAACCAATGAGCAAGTAACCGAAGTTGTTGGATTAGTTCGAGAGTTTGCAGGAGTGCTTACCGACATTCTTGGGACGACGACTTTGGTGAGCCATCACAGTCGTTTGGTAACAGATGTGCCGGTGCGTACCAAACCGTATGTAGTTTTCTACAGCGTGCGCAAGTCTTTACAAACATTCACAAAATGATAGAGGTGAAGGCGATACATCGTTCAGAATTGTCCTACGCGTCACCTGTAGTCGTGGTATGCAAACGGGATGGAACTAATCGTATATGTGTGGACTATCGCCGACTCAATTGCATCACTATACCAGACCCTGAACTGATAACTCCGATGTTAGAGTTTGTACAAAAGCTTGGGAAAAGCAGGTACTTGGATTTGAGTAAAGGATACTGGCTGATCCCTGTCGGCGAGAAAGACAAGTAAAACTGCTTTGTTAGTCCTGATGGGTGTTATGAAATTCTGAAAATGCCGTTTGGGATGATGAATTCAAGTGCCACGCTCATCCAAGCAATGAGGAAGTTATTTCAAGGGATGAATACAGTAGACCTCGATGTGGACGACACTATAGTTTATGCACTGACGTGGCAAGCTGTTCTTCGTGAGGTATTGAAGCGAATTCAAAGAGCAGGTTTGACAGTGAGACCGTCAAAGTGCTTGGTTGGAGCTGAGACTTTAGCTTTCATTGGCCATTCGGTAA